>NC_142034.1:89752077-89921077 GCF_982192425.1 Myodes glareolus
ATCCTGCCTCCAGGAATCACAAAATGAGTCTGAGACTGAGACTGAGACTGAGACTGAGAGCTGTCTCTTCCCATCATATAATCCTCTCTAGTTCTGGGATTAAGAGCATGTAGCACTACCACCTGGTTTCTATGGTAAGCTAGTGTGGCTACTGGTGTGTGTCATTGCTGCCTGATCTGTAAGTTTGACCAGTGTGGATGTTGTACTGTGGAGTCTCGTCCTCAGGCACATTTTATTTATTAAAATACAAATGAAATGCCACTACAGTCTGGGGATGCTTTTGTTTGAAAATTGCAAAAACTTGCCATCTGAAAAAATTTCACTGGTCCACTCCAAGAAAGAGTCCTGTGACAAGGCTGGCATCTTCCTGAGCAGCAGCATCCGAGGGACATGATGGAGATAGAAGGGCAGGAATGCTCAAAGAGCAGAGAGCTGCAGTGACTGGCCCAGGACATCAATCTAGACAGCTTATTTACATGCATTCACTCTGGTCACAACCCCATGGAAAGGGGCAGAAGAGAAGGCTAATGGAGCGACCCATGGTGCCAAAGGTAAGGCTGGAGAATCAGAGTCAGGCAGAAAGTGGGGGTCTAGGAAGACACAGAGTGGGTCAGTTGGAGATGTTCGTGATTGGAGCCTGAGTGCTGATGCCCCAGCACCTGCCCAAGAGCAATAAGGGATACACCTATACCCGTACCTCGTCCTTAAGACTCAAAGCACAGGGGGAACATCTGATTGGCCACATTGGGCCCTGTATCCCACTCTACCTGGGAGAGTTCAGCACCCAGGCCCTGCCTTCTCCTAGGACTCACATAGAGTAAGATGGACGTGGACACTAATCTCACTTGGTGGTGGGGAATGGGAGGTGATTACAAGGGATGGCAGAGCAAGAAGAATGGAGCGGAAGTTCAAGTTCAAATACCTTCAGGGCCAGCTGAGCACGCAGCCCGACTGAGGAAAAAAGAAATCGCATTTAGAACTACACTTTCAGACCAATACACTATGTATGTATGATTCAACTGTGAGTCTCCCATGTGCAAAGGCATTAAGATTGCATTCTTTGGGTGGCGGGAAGGCTTAGAAAGAGTTAAACAGGAGGGAAGAGGAGTGTGGTCAGCCCTGCACTGAACAAGGTTTCTGTGCCTGCTGTGTAGATGGCAAGGGGAAGGGAAAGAGGCTGGAGTCCCATCTCTGAGAGAGTTGCTGTTGCCACCAACACAGAGGCCGCAGGACTTGGAAGCAGTCCATGGAGTTGAGCTATTTATTCTTGTGCAGAAAAAGCAGCAGGCTTTGGGGACTGTAGCTGCAGCAATGAGAGTGAAGAACTCAGCAAATTCGGAGCTCAACAGACCAAAGTCCCCCTCCCACCTCCTCCCCCTCCAAAGTGCTTCATTTTTAACTCAGAAAGGACATTGTAAAGGGCACATTACACAATGGGAGAGGAAGTCCAGAGGCAGACAGAGGGACTAATAGAGAGGACGGTGGCATTGGCAGCCCATGCATTGTTATTCTTTAAGGTAACAAGAAAAACGGTATTGATCCTGGATGGAGAACTTGGGCTTGGCTGTGCCCCGGGCTGTGGGAGGTGAGTGTCTGATCCAGAACTCCTCAGGGCACACAGTGGAGGGGGAGCAAAGGGGGAAGGGCAGCTACAAAGGCTTCAGGAGACATTCTTGTCTCAGTCTGGAGATCTCAAAATTTAGAGCATGGGCTCTTCTACTTGGAGGGGAGGAAGTCATGACTGCAGTACATGCTGCCCCTGGTGGTGTCCTCATTGTCAGCTCGTCCAGTGAGTGGGCCGGAGGTAAAGACACCTGAGCCCATCCCCACAGACGAGGAGATGAGCCGGGTGAGACAGAAAACCTCTCAGACAGGATGTGTGAAGTTCAGCTCAGGGTAGACTTCAGAGTCCAAGTCTAGCCCAGGATCCCCAACTCATCTCAATCCCAGAGGGTGAAGCATATGTCATATAGCACCTCCTTCTGATGTGGCCACCCACACGATGCATAATAATAGAAATACAGGAATTAATTCCCATTGGTTTGGGATCCATGGATCTATCAAACAACTGGGAGTAATTTAATTTCTTCTATAGGAGGTTAGGGCAGAAGAGAGGAAAGTCCTTGAGAAGCAAGAAGGCTTCCCACACAGTGTGAGTGATAAAGACTGGAGAATTCAGGAAGGGAGAAGGGAGCTGAAGGTGGCCTGGAGCAAAGCATGGATGCTGATAGATCTTTTAGTCAGATTTTCATGGCCTCCCAAGGTTAAGGAACTCTGGAACCAAAAAGTTGACTGTGGTTTATAAATGATTTCTGGCTTCTCTACGGATGTCAGATGGTCCAAAGAAAGAATTGTCTGGCAGAGTTTAATGGTCTAGGCCAAAGATCAGCAAAGATTTTCTATAAAACTTCAGATAGACTTTGTGAACCAAAAAGCAAAAGCCAGGATATGATGAAGCTATAAGACAGAAGAAAAAAAATAGTTCAAAAATTTTTATGGGTAAAAATGAAAACGTTAAAATAATAGCCAAGTCCAGTTTTGAAAACATAAGAGGAAGGTACCAGTTATTGAGGAAATAACATCTTATCTAGCTGGGGTTAGAAGTTAGAGCCCCTCCCCTGAATTCAGTTAGAAATATCCATCCATCAAGGTAGATCTGAGATGGATCTGACATGTCTGTAAGTGTCTCTTCCCGTGGATGGATGAGGCAGGCGACACCACTGCAGCTTTGACTGTGCCACACCAGCAGAACTGATGTCAGAACTGCTTCAGCCAGCTGGTGCTGCAATAAAAGACAGTCAGCCAGGGTGTAAATGAGCAAGGGTGTCTTGTTCCAGTGACGTTTTCCTGATGCTAAGTTTGACCTTCTTGTGATCCTTACACATCATAGGGGGGCTTTGATTTGTCTTTCAGTCATTAAAAAAAAATGTAAAATCATTCTTGGCAAGTGGCCAGCCAGATTTGTATGATGGGCTCTAACGAAGCAGGCCAGTGGAGCTGTTCATCATTAGGGCTGTCGGAGGACCTCCTTGGTGGTGCCTGGTTACCCCTAATGCCTAACTAAGGAGGCCGACCAAAGACTTAAGATTCAATGGGAGAAGAACTGGGAGTCGCTTGTTTCTCTGGGAAAAGATTCTTTTCCCAGGCTTTAGTTCTGGAGTAAGAGCTATTTGGACAATGCCTGACTCCTAAGTTGGGTAGACTTGCCCAAGTCTTCTTGACTCAAGACTTTTCATTATAGATCTTATTTATGTCCAAATGGTTCATCTAGGCCTCCAAACCTGGTTACAAACCCAGGGTTTCCAGAAGTCAGAATAGAGCTGCCTAGAAAAGGCAGCCTCCCAGGTAGAGAGGGGCGTGCTGAGAGCAGGGCTTGGCTGAGCAGAGGCAGTGGTGGAGTGTGCCACTGTTTATCAGTAAACTAAAGGCCCCATCTCAGCAGGGGGCAAGTTAGTGAGGCGCCAGACTGGGCTGGAGACAGCCCAAGGCTTAACCCTTCCTAAGGCTGCAGCGGTGAACATGTTGGCACTCTCCTACCCCCAGGGCCCAACCTGGACAGGGCTCTGTGTTCAGGGAATCGCATAGCAGAAGAGGGAGGGGCTACTCCAAACCTGCCCACCCAGCTCTTCCAGGACTAGCTATGCAAAGTTGGCTTTTCCACTGTTAGTAACTCTAAAACAGCTGAGCCAAGCAGCGACATTCACCCCTCTGCAACTACCACTGAGCACAGACCATACCGGGCACTGTGAGGGACAGAGGGTGGAACACAGGAGGCAGCAGTTGGCTCTGCTCAAGCTGAAAGGGCTCTTTATCATCCCTGGCCCCACTCCAGACCCAGGCTGGGAGCATAATATCACCTCCTTCCTTTGAAAGAAAGCGGACAGGCAGAGGGTCACACGGGAAATGAGGGCAGAAGGTGAACCGTCATGCCAATCTCTTTCACCTTAGTATAAAGCTGTTTGCTAAGAACTCAGGCTGATTCACTTATTTTTTTCATTTACTCTTTTCTGATATGAGCCTTACACGTCATAGAGGGGTTTCTATACACTGGCATTTATCCTGTGCCGTGGGGTGTAAAGACAGAGGGTGTGCATTCTGTGGTCCAAGGTATTCGCTGGGGTCCAGCTCTCCAAACCCACGAAGGAAAGGAACATTCTGGATGGAGACTGAGATGGTTACGAGTGGCCTTCTTGTGTCCCCGTGGACAAGACACTGTTCTCTGAACTCTTTCTTGGTAGTGATATTTCATTTGCATCGTAATAAATAAAGCTTGCCTGAAGATCAGAGAGTAAAACAGCCACACTGGTCAACCGTATAAAGCAGGCAGTGGTGGCACACACCTTTAATCTCAGGAGCCGCACTAGTTAGCCATAGAGGCTGGGTGGTAGTGGTGAACGCCTTTAATCCCAGCACTAGAGAGGAATAAAAAACAGGAGGAGACCACTCTCAGCTGAGTCTCATTTTGAGGATTTTGGGGAGACAGGATGGCCATTTATTGCAGTTTGAGGTTGAGGTAAGAGCCAGTGACTGCTTTGCTTTTCTGATCTTCAGGTTGAACCCCAATATCTGTCTCTGGGTTCATGCTACATTTTATCTCCCCTGCTAAGTGGTATAGCCCCCACTGAAGAGGGGGTTATCTCAGTTACTGAATGATGAGACTTGGAGGATGCCTAACACAGAGCCTGATACATAGGCAATGCTCAATAAAAGGTGGTTTCCAAAGATCCAGGAAAAGCAAGCCGGAAGGCAGGAGAATCAGAGCTGGGATTGAGTGTGCAACTGCTGCTTGTTTGTCTCAAGGTTTTGCCTTCAACATGTTGCACAGTTACTAAATGCATGCAGAGAATGCTTATAGCTGTGATGAGCTTGAATCCTAAAGAAATAAATAAAAAAGGATGTAATTTATTTTCTTCCCATTCTACAGACAACAAAACAGGATCAGTGATAAGAAGTTTCCCACAGTTGTAGGCACAATTATAGGGCGGCTCAAACTGCTTGTCTTCACCCTAAGCCCCCTCCTTAGAAAAAAAGAGATTGGCTGTTATTTTGCTATGGGAACGGTGGGAAACCAAGGCTTCAGAGGTGACACACAGGGCTCAGATGTAGATAGGGAAGCATTGACAGAAAGACTGTGACACTGTACAACAGATGGCTCCAAGGACAGCAGTGTCCCTGTCTGGGTTGACTGGCAGGCCAGCAGCTTTCTGGATAGCTCACTGTGGTCCTACCTACAGGTGGCAGGAGGGATGTGGGAAAGACCAGCTTCTACCATCTCTCTCTCCATGTTACAGAATGATTTCATTCAGCCAATGATGATGAGCTAGCTTTGTGGCCATTGCGCCCCACATTCCCATGACCCAGATGAAGAGATGCTGTCCTGTGAATTAAAAGCCTTTCTAATCTCTCATTTAGATCAAATCCTGGGATCAAACTATCTGTGCATAGAAATGATAGGTGATAATTTAGAGAGGTAAAAGTCTCTGATCTCTGAAAAGGCTTCTGTGTGGTCGGTGTCCACCGCGTGGTGGGCATTCAGTTAATATTCACGGGTCAACCAGGCACTTGAGTTATGTGATTATACCCCCTGTCCTCCAGGAGGAAGCAGTACGAGTACTGGCTTAAATGTAACCCCAGAAGATCCTAAAGGGATACAGCTCAATGGAACGGGGCTTTGTAGAAAGAACACCACTCATATCTAGAATCCTCTGTTCTACATTTACCTTCCCTAATCTTGTTTCTACTCTGGGTCACTTCTATGCCAGGGAAATAAAGGAATTAAATGTCCCACCAGTCAGGCTTCACCAGATACAATTTGCCCAGAGGTACAGGACTAGACAGGTCTCCAGCAAAACTGAAGGTGCAATTGTGGAGACAAGGGAAGCGGGCTAGCCAGGGGTACCAGGCGCTCCTGGACAAGGGGGATCAGTGAAACCTTGTTGAGGAAGCTGCAAGACGGTAGGGTTCAGCCAGTGGTGGAGAAGAAAGTAAACTGAGGATCCAGCAGGGCACAGGTTGAATCTGAGTGTTCACCTCTGCCCACCAGAGACCAGGCCTGGCCCATTAAAGGGTTCAGTATCTCGGTGCTTTCTTGCAATTAACTGAAATATGTTTATCCACCTCCATTCTGTAGATGGGACTATTAAGGCGGGACATTAGCTTGCCCGGGAGTTTATGTGGACAGAGAGAGCCTGACATCCTCCGACTAACTGAGGCTGTCCATCTGTCTTTCCTGCCTCCCTCATTCCACGACCCAGGTCCCTCCCCACTTGACTCGGGATTACTGAAGGAGGTAGATGCCAAGCCAGGAAGAGGGCAAGGGCAGGCAAAGGGAAGGGACGCCTGCACAAGGTGAGTTCTTCACGACAAGAATCAGATGAGCACCTGGCCTGGATTCTGAAGAGTCATGGAAAAATTACTGTGTTCCCAGCAGGGGTGCCAAGGAACTGTTCTATTGGGACATCTCCCTGTGTCACGCACTGGCCTCCAGGGCTGCCCTGGCAGTGCCAGGGAAACTTTCCCATGCCGTTTCTCTCTGCCAACTCCTCGAGGAGCCCTCAGTGGTGATTATTCATTCACACCCAGTTCAGCTGCCTCCTCTTGCAAAAGAGGGGACCCTCCATTGATTCTCAACTCTGTTTTTTTTTTTTTAACACCCGGCATTTCTTCCCTCACTGCCCAGGAGATGCACTGTTTGGTCGTTAGTGAATTCATGAAGAGTGAAAACAAAAACCTATGTCATTCTCTGCTGTGGGGATCCAGGACCTGCCACTGCTGCACACAGGCACCGGTGCCGTTGGATGTGCAGGCAGCAGAAAAGTGAACAAACCAGTTAACACTTTGCACACCAATACCAGAATTACCACTCAGCCCTGCTTTGCACTGTACCATTAAGCCTGTCAGCATCTCTGTCCTGCAAGGATATGTGGCTGCCAGTTTCCAGGGGACCCAGGGTGGCATAGGAAGGAAGAGATAAGACGCACATGAAATGGGGACAGGTTCCAACTGGAGTTGTCCTCTCATAATTATTGATCACCTATTGATCATGATTATTGATTCATCAGGCACTGTGTCAATGCAGCAGGCGTGGAAGAGGACATGTCTTCTGCCTTGGATGAGTTCACAAGTCAGGTAGGCTAGAGAAGATGTGTTGATGCTGCCTGGCCAGAGCAGGTAGAGCCAGGAGGAGAAGAGATGCCCAAACCAAGGTTGGTTTTGGGCAGAAACTCTGTCACAGTTCTGAGGCATGAAGAGTTCTACAACCCCCAGAGGTCTCTCGGTGCAAATCCCAGCATATAGTCCTGGGTGTTTTGTGTCCTAAGACTGCAACATCAAAGTCTGTGTGAGTCTCCAGTCTTCTGACCTTGTGTAGAGCCCTGTGAGCCAGTTCTTTCCAGTGGGTCTCTTTGGGAGGCCCCTGGTGGACTGCGGAGATGACAATGGCTCAGTCAGTAAAGTATTCATCTTGCAAGTACAAGGACCTGAGTTTGATTCTGAATACCATGTAAAAATCGCCCAGTGTGGTGGTGTTCACTTGGAATCCCAGTGCTGGGAAGGTGGCTACAGATAGATCCCTCGGGCTTGCTGGTCAACCAGAGACCCTGTGCTGGCTAGCTTTATGTCAGCATGGCACAAGATAGAGTCATCTGAGAGGAGGAAACCTCAGCTGAGAAAAGGCTCCCAGAAGATTGGACTATAGTCAGGCCTGCAGGGCATTTCTATTAGAACAGATCATTGTGGGTGGGGCCACTCCGGGGCTGGTGGTCCTGGGCTCTATAAGAAAGCAGGCTGAGCAAGCCATGAGGAATAAGCCAGGAGCCAGCACCCCTCCATGGCCTCTACATGGAGCTGTAGCATGCAGCTTCATGCTGCCTGCAGCTTCCTAGCTGGTTTGAGTTTCTACGTTGGCCTGCTGCAGTGAACTGTGACTTGGGACATGTAAGACAAATAAACCCTTTCCTCCCCAAGTTGCTTTTGCTTGTGATGTTTTATCATAGCAAGAGTATCTCTGGCTAGAACAGACCCTCTGTGTTCCAAAATGGTGACGAGTTTCCAGAAATGTCATCTGAGGTTGTCCTCTGATCTCTTCACATAGGCATACATGTGTACCGAAATACATACATGCACCCACACACATACAACTATGCACACATGTACACATACACGGACACACACACTAGGTCTCTTGTACCTCTTTTCCTCTCTCTCCCCCTCCATCCTTCCCTTCTCTCTTCATCCCCACTCCCCTCCCACTCCTTCTTGCTATTCTGATCTCCCCTCTCTGCCCATCTCTCTGGTTATATTTCCCTGGAGGATTCTGAAGAATAGTTTTTGGTGTTTGTCTTCAAACTTCCCCAGAGAATTGTCTAAAGCAATATTGGGTTGGTTTCACTTTGGCTTGAATGACTTCTGATTCTCCACGCTCCCAGGATGAAAATCCATACCCACCAAGGACAGAGAACTCCCTGGAGCTTCAGTCTCAGGACCCCCAACTCCCAGTCACTTCCCTTCCCTGATGTTCTGATACCTCTTCTCCCATGAGGCTGAGCCCTCAGGAGACAAATGAGTACATGGGTCTAAAAAGAATTCTGTTTTTCTCCCCATCCCCATAGGACTTTGTAAACTTTGCCCTCTAGATTGACTGTACGATCCCATGGTGCTGATGGTTCCAGAGCTAAGGGGAGGGTAAAAGGAGCCTTGTTTTGGTCTATCCATCTCTAGGCAGAGCTGGTGCCAGGCTTGGCAGCACTCCTTGACTGGCACTTCTTGGATCCTTCTGGTGGAAGGCCCCCAAGCAATTACTGTGGTTCCTTCTGGGTACTGCAGCCAACCCGGAACCCCAGCTATAAGCCCTGTAATGATGGCACCCACTGGCAGTAATTATAGAGGGAAAAGACAGTCTAATGATGTCACTCCTGATGACAGTGTTGCTCACTGGTATACAGGACCTCTGATAGACCCGTGTAAAGCTGCACCATACACTGGTGTTAAGGAGTATGGTACCTGGTGGCCCAGCGGAAAGCTCTGACCAACTAGAAAATGGAAATGAGCATCCTCCATGGCCATGGATCCACAGTCCCCTAGGGATAATTGTTGGGGTTTTTCATAACTCTGCATAGGCAGAAGATGCAGGCCAACAACCTACCAAACACAGAGCTGGCTGTAACATCCCTGCTACTGAGGCAGGCTTGCAAGAAAAGCCTCTCTTTGGATTCCCACAGCCGTAAGGATGCTGCACTCCATGGCTTTCGTTCACAGAATCAGGTGTCAAGCAGTGGACAAGGGCCTGGGCTTGGAAGAAGCTGGATTCTGAGCAGAACCTCTGCATGTGGGCTTTCACTTTTGTGGGTCTCATTGTGCTGAACTGTGAGACAGGGATATTGGTAATGGTGACAGCTGAGCCCCTGTGAGCCCCCAGCTGTTCTACATATAGCACACAGCTTTAAGACAGCCCAGGGTGGGATCAGTACCACCTGAGAGGATAGGAGTCAGTAATCCCTCTTCTTATTAATGAGTATATTCAAAGGCAAGCATGTAATCCGAAGAATATTAGTATTTCTTGAGCGATATTGAATGCCCACCATATCCAGGAAAGAATGGGAACTTTATGGAATTTTGGTCAATTCTCCTAACGAAATGATGACTATGTTTTGCAGATCAAGCAGGGAGCTGAGGGTGGAAGTAGTTTTTCTCGATGGTGGCGGTGATTGCTAGTTCTTTCTCAAGACATAGTCCTTTTAGTTACTGCGGTCTAGACTTCCTGGTTTTTGTCTAGAACGATGGCCAGACGGAATAGTGACCTTCCTCAAGTACCTGTATATCCAAATAGGCCAGGTGAGGAAGTCAACCCGTGGGCTCTGGGTGGAGGTACGTTGCTAAAATTCTTTCCCTGGAGGAGGCCTAAACAATGTCTAACCCTCACTCCCCCACCTCCCAGGTCCTAAGAGCAAACTGAGATTTGGTTCTACCAATGTTCACCCTGGGGAACCAGTGAGTTTTTCAGCCTTACCATGGAAATGGGTGAGGGGTTAGGGACAGAAACTTGGGTGACCTCAAAGTAGACACACTGGAAGGCCTGCACCCCAAATAGATTTAGTTCCCAGTGGCTGGGCCAATGCAGCCTCCTCCTATAGCCCCCTCCCTGAGGTCACATGTAATCGGGGCAGAACTGCATACAGTTGGGCTGGGAAGAGAGGCTGGTTATTCAAGTGAGGGTCTATGATTCTCCCACCCCCTCTTTCTATGAGAAAACTCAACAGTCAACAAATACAGCTGGGAAGATCTTATGCAAGTGGGCACAGCTGAACTCATGGAGATGGTAGCGGTTGGGTTAGAGGAGACTCTGTACAATGACGTACTATGCACAGTTCCAGAAAGCCTTCTTAAAACAAAGGAGAGTGTGGTCTTCCTTCTTAAAACAAAGGAGAGTGTGGTCTTCCTCTTCCTTCCTTGATTTTCTCTGTTGACTGGAACATGAGTCTCATTGCTGGAGCCTCACCAGCAGTCTTGATCTATGAGGTAAACTTTGTACGTGTGTGTGTGTGTGTGTGTGTGTGTGTGTGTGTGTGTGTGTGTGTGTGAGAGAGAGAGAGAGAGAGAGAGAGAGAGAGAGAGAGAGAGAGAATAGCAGAGTCTGGGTCTCTAGCACCAAGGATTGCCAACTTCATCTTGGTTCACTGACTTTCAGACTTTTACTTCTGGCTTATTTAGCAGCTGTTACTTTGTGTGTCTATTTATTTTCACATTAATTTAATCCCACTTGGTATTTCAAAGGCGTGGGGGCAAATAAAGAGAAACAGAATGATGTGCTCCCACCCATGGTATCCATGCTGAGCCCTTCAGCGTTTCCCTAAGTAACCTGCATATGCATGGTTGGACTGTGAACCTGAAACCTCGGGATTTGAGACTACAGCATTATCTGACACTTACTCTGTAGCTTGTTCCCAGAAAGACGTGGGATTCCCTTGGCAGGATCCCTGATAACAGAATCCTATGCCCAGACTCTCCTCAGGCCTGGGACTCTGGGGAGGTCCAGGCTGGAGTGAGATAATGTGTAGGGATGCCTGACTAGCCTCTCAGTCTTAATTTTGTGCTAAGAAAAGTTGTGTAGAGGGCATAATTCCATTAGAGAGGCATCTGATCAAGTCTTGGCTTTGGTGCTTTCTAGATTATTCCATTCTTGTTACATCGCTTTGTATCTTCAAATTCAATGACCCACTCCATTGACTGAGTCACCTTCCCTAAGATGAAGATGCAGTGGACATTCTTCATGGTAAGCCTGGCAAGAGAGCAGGGAACAGTGGTAAGGACTATTCTTCAATGAGTTCCATCAATGTAGGGTGAACTGGGCTAGCAGTGTGGACTCTAGTAGGATTAATATATCATGAATCATAAAAACCCAAAGACAGATATTGGAGTTCAAGCTGAAGATCTGAAAAGCAAAGCAGACAAGCCACTAGAGAGTTTTGATTTCTGCCAAGGCTCTATATCCCCCCCTTTTTTGTCTAAAATAAAAAAGAAGGCTATAACTAATATAAGAAAAACTATATACCATAAGTACAATGACTATAGGCAATTGATTAATCTACAGTGAGGTACCAGTTTGGGGAAAATAGCAGCCCACAGTCCCAGGCTCAAGATAATGAGGGAAATGCCTCATGCCTGCCTCCACGACCAATGCTTTGACCAGTTTGATCAACTCTGCTGTACGAGGGTGAAGACTGGATGGCAAAGGTGAAATGCTACCCAGCAGTCTTTCTTCCTAAAAGAGCTCACAGCAGGAAGTGTGTGTTTGTTTGCTGAATCTTCTCCACAGCCTTGGGGAGCTAGGAACTGTTATCCCTGCTCAGGGAACACAGAGAGAAGTATGTTTCAGAAAGGTTAACTACCAGGCCCAAGCTCACAGAGCCATTAAGCAAAGCCAGGATTTGAGTAGAGCCAGTCCTAAGCCCACAACCATCCAGAGTTTGGCTACACAAGTCAGGTGAGTGCAGTGGCATCTGGGATATTGACAGCACTCACAGGAAGATCCTGCACCCGAGGTTATGGAGAGATGAGAGTGTGTGTAATGGGGATTCCATTCCCTCAGTGTGTTCCTCCTCAATACCTAAGAATAAAGTGCATCACCATTCCCTGAACAGGGTAGAAGAGACAGAAGTTGCTGGCCTCTGAGTGGACACAGCACTGGGATGTTCACAGGGATGGTGTTAGTGGTTTTTCTTGCTGCTCTCACCAAATACTTATAAAATGTAACTCTATGGAGGAAGGATTCTTTGTGGATTAAAATTCTGAGGATATGATCCTTATGATCGGGAAGACACAGCAGTAGATACATGAGGTAGCTACTTATATTGTATCCAATCAGGAAGCCCAGAATGAACAGGAAATAGGACGGACTTGCCTATAAAGCCTTAAAGTTCACTCCCAGTGACTCCCTTCCTCCAGCAAGGTTCTGCCTCCTCAAGTTTCCAAACATTCCAAACTAGTGCCCCCAGCATTTCATCACAGGGGGCTCTGAGCGACATTCACATTTAAAACACAAGGACTCATCCATTGTAGGTTTGGGGTGTCTCCAGTGCCTCTGGGAATAGATGGCATACCATGGCCGCCATAGCTTCTTGCCATGGTACAGTGAGGGTTTTACAAGACTTGCTTTTTAGACAACATCCAAACTCCCCACAGTTTCCCCAAAAAGTGTATTCATAAGTGATGTGTGAAGTCCAACAGATTGGCACACCAACATGTGTCAGCTAAATCCACATAAAACCTGAGTGAGCTTGGAAAGGAATTTTAGACACACACACACACACACACACACACACACACACACGAAAAAAAAACAATAAAATTTAACCTCATTCCTCACCCATGGGCTTGCAGTGAGCAGGGGCACCATGGCTCCTTTAAGAGAGGTGCAGTAAAAACTGCATGGCTTCTTTTATAAAAAACCGAAACAAAAAACAGTGGCTTTCTGGTTTGCCAGTACAAACAGTTCTGACTCTTTTGGGCATCTAGCTGTGGAGCATTTAAATGGGGTTTGTGAGCAAAGTGCTACAACTTCCTTAATGGCAACACAGACCTGCTGTGTGCCTGAAAATGGAGCAATGAGCATGGCTCTCAGAGGAAGCAAACTTGCCTCTGCCATGGTGGACTGGTGGGACCAACAGTGGGGTTGGTCCTAGACATGCTCACTTAGCTTTTTTTTTGTTTTTTAAAGTGCTCCTGGTTAAAAAAAACGATTATAGATATGCACACAATAAAGACAAATCCAGAAAAGACCTCTAAATGGGCCACAGTGTTGGATAAATATACATAGGCTTGAGAGAGAGAGGAAAAAGACTATAGACAGTTATAATATAAAAGAGTACAGACAGTCAAAAATTAAAGGAGTAAAAATAATAAAATAAATATTAAACTTTTAGAAAATGTAATAGAGTAAGAAAAATAAGCCACATAAAGATGGAGTATACACAGAATCTGAATTAAGTATAGTATTGTGTTTTCTTTGAATTTTTTGACTGTGAATGAGCTAAGTACAGAGAGACATTTCATTGTACAGGTGGTCAACCTAAACCAACGTATATATTTTAAAGGGATCTTGACTTCATTATTTGGGTCTAAGGCTATATTGCTTTGGAAAAGAGCTTCAACTTTTGTTTCCTCAGAGGATGAGAACCTGTGGATTCCTTCTAGACTAATGTGGTTTGATCAAACACAAGCAATGAAGCAATGGCCCAGATAGTCCAACATCCATGACAGCTTCAGGACTGCTGGCTGAGATGGACCTACCATACAGGATAGCCTATGACAGATCTGATTAACAGCACCCCCAATCAGCAGGAAATAGTCTAGATACCAAAGCTCAAATTCCCTAAATGATTGTTTATAACGATTTGTTTACATAAAGGGGTATATGCTATTTATAAATATTTGTTTACATAAAGGGGGACATGCTATAGATATGAATATTTTCATTGGTATGGATCTTGGTTTATTGATACAAATTTTAGGTCAATTTTGTTATATGTCTATTTCTGCTCTTGATTAAGGTATTGTGTTTGTGCAGCTCATTTAAAAAGAAACTTTTCT
Source organism: Myodes glareolus (assembly GCF_982192425.1). NCBI lineage: Eukaryota > Metazoa > Chordata > Mammalia > Rodentia > Cricetidae > Myodes > Myodes glareolus. Next base: position 89,766,163 of record NC_142034.1, read on the forward strand.
TGTCTGGACTGTTTGATCGTATGCTGTATGAATTGGACGTGCAGAACCCTCAGAAAAATGACTGTTGAACTTGCTTAAAGGTGAGACCATTCTTTGGGGTTCCTGCTTCATGAAAGAGTCTGCCAAATATTCTGAAGAATATAGAAGATAGCAACTGATAAACTTTGCCAATACAAGGCATAAGAGATCTTCAAATTTTCTGCTTTATGGAAAAGTCTGCCACATACTATGGGCCTGTAGGCTGAATATGGGTGCCCCAATGTTACAAAAGAACTTCAGGTGACTTTCCAGGCAGTGATATATCTTTGTCATTTCTAGAGTTTTAGAAGTTGCTATCAATGCACTTCCTGTTTACTTAGGTAATATATCATTGTGGAGTCTTTGATGGAGTTGGAGAAGAGATAATTATATTTTTCTTTAGTTATGATAAAAAATAGAGTAGATATAAATACTGTAACTGTAATTCTTGCTTGATACTTGCTTTTTTATATGCAATTTTACTATGTTAAAGTTAAAACCTTCCTTTTTATTTAGACAGAAAAGGGGAGATGATGTGGGAAGTCCTTGTGTATATATGTTGCTTTTATTGGTTAATGAATAAAGAAACTGCTTTGGCCTGTGATAGGGCAGAGTAGAGCTAGGCTGGAAACCTAAACTGAATACTGGGAAAAAGAAGGCAGAATTGCCATGTAGCTGCCACAGGAGACAGATGTCTCTGCTGGAGCCCACTGAAACTTTGCTGGTAGGCCATGACCTAGTGGTGATGTGCAGATTAATGGAGATGGATTAGTTTAGGATATAAGAGCTAGCTAGAAATACAATTAAGCTATTGTCCAAACAACATTGCAAATAATATCGTTTCTGTGTGGTTATTTTGAGGCTTGGCAGCCAGGAACGAATGAGCTACATCTGCCAACACATAGGTATCTCCCCTGTCCCATTGCTCACCTGCCTTGGGCTTCCCAGACCCTCTTTCCTCTAGTCTTCAGCCACACAGAGCTTGAAAAGAAACCTTTGTTTACTACTATGCTGGCTAATTTTATGCCAACTTGGCTCAAACTGGAGTCTTCAGAGAGAAGGAAGAATTTCAGTTGAGAAAACGCCCCCATAAGATCTCACTGGTAGCAAGCCAGTAGGGCATTTGCTTAATTAGTAATCAATGGAAGAGGGCCCAGCCCATTGTGGGTCATGTCATCCCTGACTTGGTGGTTCTTCTGGAGGTTCTATAAGAAAGTAGGCTGTGCAAGTCATGTGGAGAAAACCAGTAAGCAGCACCGCTCCATGGGCTTTGCACAGCTCCTGCCTCCAGGTTCCTGCCGTTTTAGAGTTCCTGTCCTGACTTCCTTCAACAATGAACAGTGATCTGGAAGTACAAACCAGATAAACCCTTTGTTCCTCAAATTGCTTTTGGGTCATGGTGTTTTGCTGTAGCAATAGAAACACTGACTAGAACCTACCATTGTGCCCTTGGACACACACACAACCGTGTTCAGCATCCTTGTCCTGGGACTAGCCTGCCTGGCATTGGAAAACTGCCACCTCATGAAGGCCCCATGAGCCCACCCATGGCACCAGCATCCCTATAGTACACACCACACAGAGCCCAGACCCCCTATCACATTCGGGCCCATGCCATCTCTCCACTCACCTCTCTCCCTGTTACTCACACCTCTGCTGTTGTGTTAGACTTCACAAGCACTAGCTCTTGACCATCTAAGGGATTCACGCTCGCTGTTCACCTGGACTGAATTCTTTAACCTAAGGATAACAAAGGTCCATTTTTTTAAGGTTTCAGCCACTTGCATAGGAGTCTCCCTGATCCCCATTCAAAATGGGACAAAGACTTCCTATTCTTCATGAGCTTGCCCTGCTTGGTTTGACAATGATACAATTATAGACATATTGTAGATGCCCTTGTTTTTCTGCCTGCTAAGACTTTCTGCCCCACTGTAAAAGAAAAACTGGCCATTGATGGCCTTTGAGAAATAGTGTTTAATAAATAAATATTCACCGAAGATTGTGGTGATTCCGTGTAAGTTCATGAAGGAGCTTAATATGTGTACATCTTGCTGAGTGTGCATTACACAGTAATAAAAGGCAATACAAAATGCTATTAGTATTTGAAAGGATAAGTGGACACGGATTGACTAAAAGTCTTCTTCCTCCTCACACTCAAATTGCTAGTATTTAACACGGTTAAATAGTTCTTTCTTTCGGAAATGTTCATACTCTTGTGGTGTAAACTTCTGACCCCAGAGCCCTTTACACAAACATGGCCTCCTTTCTTATTGCCTCTCTGAAAGTCATCATTAAGTCAAGGTTGAGTATTAAGAGAGTTGATAGATATCATAATGCTGAACATGGAAATACCATTTCTAGACTTTACTAATACTGGGCTGACTTTATTTGAACTGCAAAGAGCTAACCTCTTAAGGATGATAGAAAAGGAATCCAAGGGGTACCCACCCCAACTCCATTGTTTTTCTTATTGGAATAGGAAAGGGTTGTAGATGGTAGAAGGCCTTGGAACTGGATCTTGGCTCTACTTTTTGACAATTTAATGACCTTGCGCTGAGTAGTTGTCCTCTCTGACTCTTAGTTTCCTCATGAAAGAGAGAACATAATCCCCATGTCCCCAGAGTCTTTAAATGAGATAATTCCTGGGGAGCCTTAGCCAGGTGTCCAGCATGCACTCAGCCCTTTAGAAAGAGTGGCTGTTATTAGTCATGTTACCCTCTGGTCCTTCATTGCCCCAAGTCCTTGGTGCTCACAATCAACCTACTGTGAGTACCACATAAAGGTGTGTGTGTATGAGAAGGGGCAAGGGCACAGGGAAGGAGGAGGAGGGACCTGCCCCTGGGGCCTTACAACTGCAATTCTCTTCCTTTCCAGAAGAATCCAACTGTTTTCTCGCCACCCAGTCCCCTGGGCCACAGGCCTACTGGGAACAAAAGAGCATAGTCAGCAAGCATTTAAAGTTCTTGTTGAGATTTTTTTGTTCCTTCAAGATTCCTGGACTCCCGAAGTCCAGAGAAAAATTTAACCTCAAATCCCGAGCCTTCCTACCATATAGTCTGACTCTCAGGAGCAGCTTCTTGTACCCAGCTGAGCTTCCTGCCCCACCTGCGATCAGGCACCAGCTTCTGCTGCAAGCTTCACCTATATAGCTCTTGGCCCAGAATGGAATTGCATTTTCCCTTACTCATAAGCCCTCTGAGTCTTAGATAGGTTTGGTGATCTGTCCTCAGGTTACACAGGGCTCCTCACCTCCGAAAGTGTTAAGTGGCTCCCAGTCCTTGCATTTTTTCAGATATCAGAATGCTTTGAGATGGCTATTGGCCTCCAGTTCACAGATGAAGAATCTGGAGAGCTCATGCCATCAGGAGGCAGAGATACATCTTTGGTCCTTCAGGATCTGAGTCTGAGTCCTAAACCACACGACCACATTGATGGGTGGAGAGACATTACTAACTGGTATTCTGAATTCTGTGTAAGCTCTTTTGAAGTAACAAAAGAGTTAATCTGGGCACCACGGTGCAGCCCTGTAACCCTAACACTTGAGAAACACAGATAGGACCATAGTTCAAGGTTGTCCTGGGCTACATAGTGAAATACTGCCAAAACGAAAACAAAAAAAAGCAAAAATGCTTCTTTGGCGTTACCTCATCATCCCGGTTTTCTTCAGTACAGAGTCAGATACTGCCTTAAGCGACACTCAGCCACTTCGAGAAGCATTAGCTCCGAGGTGGATAACTGGATCCCCTCACAGCAACCCTCCTTGCAAGCTACAAGCTCTTGACAAAGTGGCTTTGTCTCTCTGTGCTTCACCTTCTTCACCGTTAAGACAGGATTTCCATTGTCATGATGTTCGATGAGAAAGAGGAGAAGGGAGGCTGGAGAGGTGGCTCCATGGTCAAGAGTACCTGCTGTGTGACCACAACCATCTATTAACTTGAGTTCCAGCGGATCTGATAGCTCCCTTTGACTTCTGGGGACACCAGACCCGCAAATGATACATTTATATACATACAGACAAAATATTCCTACATATAAAATAAAAGTAATTTTTTTTAAAAAAAGGAAAGTAAGGCAATTAAAAACAGTAGGTGAGGGGTTGTTTTCCCTGATTTGCAGTCAAATACTCATAGAGACATCTGCTTTCCCCAGAAGGCAGGCACTGTGGTTGGCAGACGGCAACAGGGATGTGGGAACCAGTCCAAGGCCCGGATGGGACAGTCAACCTCAGCCGGGCTCCTGCCCAGCCAGGGAGTGGCTGCCGCAAATACAGAGGACAGCCAATGGAGGCAGACCTGCCAGGACAGAGAGGGGCCCTCTCAGGCCCGGTGCCTATTTTCATTATCAAGGCTACATTCCTAGAATTCCTTGGTTTCCAGGCACTCATTACCAGAGGATCAAAGTGCCAAAGGAAAATACTCATTTGAAGCTAAGACTTGGACTTTTCATTTTCATAGTTGGTCATTGACTCTGCACGCTCCAAGGGCACAGATAGAAGGGCACTGTTAGACAAAATGCCTCTATGGCAGCCCAGTGGCCCACGGGGGAGGATGAGGTCAGTGCTTGTAAGACCTAGAAGGCTAGTTTTCTACCCACTGCAGCTGGTCTGACTTGTCAGTCCATGGACCAGAAGGAGAGGTCTGTCCCAAGTACTGAAAACTATAGAAAAAACCACGGACTTGTCAAATCTCCTCCAGACTGTTCCAACTAGCAGCCCAGCAGACTGGAAGATCTCACCTGAGATTACCAGGGACATTCTATAATATCTGGAGCTGTTTGTGCATATCACAGTGGCAAATGGGAGGAGGCATCATACTGCAGGCCCCATGCCTTCGCCCGGGTGGAATACTTTTGCAGGTTGAAATCCTGGTCCCCAACATGATGTTATTAGAAAGCAAGGCCTTTGAGGGTCAAGAGGGTGGAGACCCTAGGAAGAGATCAGCATTCACATTAGAGGGGCCGCTGAGGGTTTTCCTCACCATCTCGGGACAGTCCAGTGAGGAGGTGTCAGTCTGTGGGCACGTGGCTCTCAGACTTCCAGCCCTCACAACCAAGAACCGTTTGCCCCAAGCGTCAAGTCTACAGAACCGAGGCGGAGAAGCCAGTTCGGGCTTCATCTCACATCTTGCAGCTGTTGTCTCTTCTCCCAGCTGGAGTCTGGTGACCAGTGGCAAGCGTGTGTCCTTTAAGAAAAAGGAGAACAACACAGGGCAGAAACCCAGGTCAACAAACACCTTGGTCGAGTGTCACGTGGAAACAGCCCAAGCTCTGGAATCCAGAAGACAGTCTACACACAAGTTCGATATCTTGGCTGTCGGGCTCCGGGCAAGTTATTCAGACTCTGATTAGTGAGGGCCTGATTCTTGAGATAAAAATCCTGCCTACTTGATGGTGTAGAGACGATGGCGAGACATGCCCGCATCCGGGAAATGGCTACCGGGAAATGGTCCATGGACGGTTGCGCACAGGTCCTATACCTCACAACTTCCCCTCAGCACCCTCATTTTCCTTGGCCTGATGCCATCCTTCCTATGTCAGGTAGGCAGAACTTTGTTGTCCCTGTCTAGCAAGGCTCTCCTCTGTACACCGAGCCTCCTCCTCTGCCTCCTAACTCCTAGACTTTTGTCCTTCAGGTATCTGGTCCACTCTAGCATTCAAACGCGTTTTTTAATACATTAGAGATGCCAACCGGGGTCATGCTCTGGCTTGCACGGTGACTCCTGGCTGCAGGGCTTCTGGGTGTGTTACAGTGGGTACAGGTCTGTGGTGCATTTCCAGGACATGTGTGTATAGATTTAAGTGAGTCCTGAACTTGCTTGTCCATGTGTATTCCTGTGTCTCGGGTTATGCACACAGCCTGAGGTCACCTCTGCTCCTTTCAGCCTTGTTGTCACCACGCCAAACTGGCCCAGGGCAAACTGAAAATGTGGGCTCTGTGTTCTAGAATTACGAAAACTTTCAAGACAGACACAGCAAAGCACAAAATAGAGGATGGGGTTCCCCAGGGACAGACAGTCTCAAGCAGACTCCAGAGGGTCACTGATCTGAACGGATAGATGTTCTCTTTGGGATTTCTGAGTTGATAGTCTGGGTGCGTCGGCTAAGGTGAGGACCAGGAAACAGGAAATACCTCTATAAAATTCCTGCCTCCACCCCAACCATTCCCCACCCCTCCATCGCCCCCACCCCCCTCCCATCAGTCCTTTGCCTAGGTAAGGTATCCGATTACCACTCTTGGGCTCTGCTTTCAGAACATCCTTCATCAGCAGGTTTGTGCAGGGCTTTTCTCTTTGTGCAGTAAAGCCTCAACCTGCTGACCTGGGCACTGTATAAACACTTCAAGCAGGTGCCAGAGTGGACCAAGAACCCTGCATCTGGCAAGCTCTGGCCCAGACTGCTGTCCTGTGGCTGAGGAGCCAGCTGAGAGCTGACTGAGGCTCTGAATCCCCCAGCATCCAGCCTGTACTTTCAGAGGGGCTTCAGTGACCTCTTGGCAAGAAGCCAAGGTACCACTGCGATCCCCCCAGGCACAGTGCTAACAACACCTGAAGTGAGATAAGCGTCCATCTGGAGGTAGGGATGAGCAGAGGCCTAACTGTGCTTCTGATGCAAATAGAAACCGAAATCAAAAGGCCCCTTTCTGGGGGTTAATAGAATGATTTGGTTAAAAGTTTTGAAGCATTTCACCACAACCTGTGGCCCCAGCAACCAGCCCTCAATATTTGCATCTATTTTGAATGAAAATTGTCAGGAACATGCAAACTAGACAGCTAAGTGCATCTTATCAGATGGCTGTGGGGAATCTTGGGGAGGACCAGACAGGAACAGATCAGGCCTGAGGCCCTTGGGCTTCAGCGATCATATCTGTACCAGCTTGATAACCGGCCTTCTCAATTTCAACAAGCCTCAGCTCCTCAAAAAGACCACCTGCCGCAAGCTCCATGGAACCTGGAGAAAGATAAAGGAGTCTTTATGTGCCCCTGGTCTGGTTGAGGTCACCTGTAAGGAATAGAGGGAGGGTGCCCCCCCCCCCACCAGAGGCTGATCCAGTATGCCATTCATTAACCATGATTCACACATCAAGAGCCCATTTTAAGCACACTGCCTCCTCTTAGCATCGGGCTCCTTCAGCTGTGCTTACAAACAATATACTATATACCGACATATATTTTTTTTACTCGTTTTTCAAGTATGTTTGCTTATCACATTATAAAGGTCATGCCAGTTCTTTGCAAGAAAAACAATCACCATGCAAATATACAAAATGAAAAACCAACAAAGAACACATGCCCCACAATTCCACTGCCCAAAGGTTCACCAGTTAACTCGCCTACATCCTTCTGTACTCTGTGCTCTCCTCTGTGCTCTTCGGCTGGAGATTCTATGTCTGGACACGGAGCCCCTTGCTTCCCTTTGTGGCTTTCTTCAGTGTTCACTCTTTCTAGAATGAGAAGTGTGCCCATTATTGGGATACACAGCACTGCCTCTCCTATACCTGATTCTTGCCCCCCTGATTTACACTTTCACACTCAGTTCTTGCAACCAGAGGCCCTCCTGACTCTGACATCTTGTAATGATTTTAACAAAACCTTTCTTTAGTGGCTATGGCATGGCCAGTCCTTGAACAAGCATTTCATGTGACGTAATCAATGCTGAAGAAAAAGCTTCACACTACTTACAAATGAAGAAAGTCCATCTTCATTTCAAGATACATAACATATTCAAGGAGGAACAGAAAAGCCAAGAGAGTAGACTTGTGCTTTAGAGAATGGCTCTTGTGGCAGGGGTCTTGTGCCAGGCTTCCTGAAGCAGCTGGGAGCTTGGTTCGGAGAAGTGTCCCTAGCACTTGCGAGTGCACATGTCCCTAGATAAACACGACAGTGATGATAACTACGGTCAGTGTCTCTTGTATTTTGAGGTCTTGTGCACATCCTGACAGAAGTAAGGATACTGATAAGGTTGGCATAGTGAGATTAAGTGCAGTGACATATTCCCGAGATACAAGGAATGCCAGGAAGTCTAGAGTTATTATGATTGTCTCATTTCTTTTCCATAATAGCCTTTGCGCTAGGTGTTTCATTTTTCTAAGCATTTTTATCTCTGAGAGACCTGTGAGAGGCGCAGGGTGATCCAGTATTGCATAGGCTGTAGAAAGTAATGAGTGTAAGATCTTGGATTTGAACTCCCTGAGAGCAGAGAGGAAAGGGATCATGGCTTGGCTGAATCTTTGACTAAATTAAGGCATATATAAGCTCAGCTTTTCTTCCTTTTAAAACACTCATTTTATGTGTATGAACATTTGTCTGCGTGTATATATGTACTCCACATGCATGCCTGGTGCCCATAGAGGCCTTAAAGAGAGCATCAGGTCCCCAGGCAGTCATGAGCCATCATGTGGGTATTGTAAACTGAGTCTACGTCCTCTGGAAGAGCAGCCAGTGCTCTTACCTAGTGAGCCAGCTCTCCAGCCCCCAGTTTTTCTTCACGGTCACATTTCTTTGATAGGACTGTTTCTATAGACATTTGCATCCTCTGTCCTATTTGTGGTTGTAGGGGAGAGCACTCAGTATGTTCTGTCTAGCTATGGTTTCACCTCCAACCAAGTGAAGCTATCAATGTGCTTTTGCTTTTACTCTTCCCAGGGAGATGGCCCAGACCAAAGTCCCATTCGTTACCTAAACATTGCAATCAACTCCTTAGGTTCCTGCAACTCCTTCATTTGTTTTAACCAACGTCCTTGAGGTATACTTTTGAAAGAAGGAAAAACTACATTGGCTCAAGACTGAAGATTCATTTTCTGGGGTCAGTTTTCCCCCATCCCCCCTTCTCATAGAATTAAAAATTGATCCCCACTGTTCAGAAGGCACATCAAGAAGGTTCCTAAGGAAGCATTTGACCTATGTGGTCCTTAAGTATATTGTACAAACTGTCATCGCTCAGAAATTTAGGAACTTCACATAGCACTGCAGATTGCCTACTCTCCCATGGAAAACATCTAGAAAGAAACACTTGGCCTATGTTTTATCCATTTGTTAGCGACTATTTTCTTGACTGAGACACAAAATGATGACCAGATTCCTAACCCCAGAGTTGATAGAAAGTTCTACTGCCTAACTCCCGTTTGACTTAGGACCAGATCTTCTAGATTGCCTAAGCCATAATCTTCCTGTAAGGTCTTAGAGATGCCTGAGTCATGACATGCCCCACAGCTACGAATGTCTATTGTGAATTCCCCTGACACACATGCAGGGTCTGTATCAGAGGTTCTCATTGGCCAGAATGGAGGGTCCCAAGAGTAGAAACAGCCCAGGGATCCAGGACATCTTTCTGATACTGAGGTGTGTGTATGTGGGACTGGGTTGGGATTCACCTCTTGATTTGAGGTGGCCTAGATTCAAGGCTTGGGGTGTAATTTACTGGGAGAGTGTCCCTCATCCTCCTGGACATGAGTTCAGGTGAAAAGCTGCCGGGCTGCTTCTTCCATAGGGGTCTAAGCTCCTAGAGCTATTAAGCACTAAGGCCACCAGCACTTCATAGAGAAGGCATTTGCTTTACTCCTGTTTGTCTTTTTTAATGAATGAAGAGAGAGAAGAAAAGGGAGAAAAAAGAAAGAGAGGGAGGGAGGAAGGAAACATTTTGATTACAATGATAGATTTTGCAATGTTAGCATGATTTAAATCTTAATAAATCCTAAAAGAAAGCTTATCTATATTTAATTTTAACAGTAAATAAGGTTTCTTTAATCTTTGCCCATATGCACGTAATAATTTTACTATGAAAATAGCTAACATTTGCTGCAAATCTGATCAAGGTATTGTTGCTTTGATGTTGTATCTAAGAAATCATTTGTCTTGCCAAAATTTCTATTGATTTTCTCCTGTTATAGAAGTCTTTTACATGTTGGTGTTTTATGTCTATTATCAACTTTGAGTTAGGTGTGTGTGTGTGTGTGTGTGTGTGTGTAGAAATGTGACTTGTTTATCTAGTTTTGTCATCTGTGTATTTAATGTTTCCAGTACTATTTGTTCCTTTCCCCTTGCTGTGTGGTTTGTACTTTCCTAGCAAAGTCCAGCTGATGATGCCTTATAGTGGGGCACGCCTGCAGCCCCAGTAGTAAGGCAGAAGCAAGAGGATCATGAACTCTAGACCACCCTGAGCTATATGATGAAACCCTGTCTCAGCAAACCAAGGGCTTGGGATATAGCTCAGTGGTGCAATGTCTAACACGCACAAACCCCTGGCTTTTGTCACTGGCACACAAACACACATACATGCACACACGCACTCACACGCACATGTACACATGGAGTAGATGACTATAGTTGAGTGTGTGTCTACTCCTGGATTTTCTGTGTTATCCTGTTGTCTACCTTTTGCCAGTACCACGATGCCGGGAGTTGAAGTTGAATAAACGTCTCCTGACATTGTCCTGCAATGTGGTGCTGGCTTTTCTGGGTCTTTTACTTCTTCCTAGAATCTGTAGGTAAAATTCATTTTTGGGAGCTACAGAACGACTTTCTAGGATTTTGATAGAGATTAACTCAAATGTGCAGATAGAATTGGAAAGCAAACAGGCATATCTTGGCAATATGGAGCTCTCCCACTCATTAACACGGACTTCCCAAGGGAAAAAAAGAGGGAGAGGAAAGCAGGGAGAGGGACAGGGAGGAGAGAGAGAGAGAGAGAGAGAGAGAGAGAGAGAGAGAGAGAGAGAGCACTATAAGAATCATAGATTAAAATTAAAACAGGTACAAGTAGAGCTGGGCTAGTGCAGGAGAATGGGGTGCAGAAAAATGAAGACCCCAACTCTAGCTGATAAGGACTCTCTCCTTAATCAAACTTAGACTCTTCTGTGCCCCCTTTTGACTAGACCTTGACTTTGGCCTGCCTAGCCCAGTTGCAGAAAGGGTTTGCTAAGTTAGTTTAGAGAGCTCTGCACACCTTTGCCATTTGATCTCCTTTAGTACCAGATCAAATTCTTCAACCCCAACACTAATACCTGAGTCTTAAATTTGTTCCCACTATATTTAACTGAAAGGGACCAACAGACCTATTGTAAAGTGATTAGATACTGTAACAGCAGAAACTGCTACAATTTTGAAATGTCTCTTTCCACACATTTCGTTATGAATTTTTAGGAGACTTGATTAAATCACTGTATGTGTAGGTTTTTATAGTAAACTATTGATATATTAGAATAACCTATCATAATAACTAGACTCCAAGCACTTTTTCTTGTCTTTTTCCTGTATGTACCTTGTTGGTAATTGCACATTTACTTATTTTCAGACTTGTAAAGGAAGGTTAGAATTTGAATAGAGGAGAGAGGAGAGAAAGTGATCATTGTTGGTAACTCGTACTAGTGCAGAACTAACTGTATTTGTAGGTTGTCCTTTAGTTGATGTGACTCTGTTGTCAAAGTGTCTATAACATGTAGCCAAAAAATATTTAAAGTCTATATGATTAAAAAATGTGTTGTCATTTAGAAAAAGAAAAAGATTGAAAAAATTACCTGAGTCTCTAGGATACTTTTATGAAGAAAGCTCTTAGACTGGCTCTGTAGTTTTGCTATTGTTTGAGTTTGCCAGAGTTCATGTGTTGGGGGCTTGGTTCTCAGTGCAGCATTGTCGGGAGATGATGTGGACCCTTTAGTTGGTGGAGCTTTGTGGAAAGTATTTAGTATTTAGTCATTGGGGGGGGGTGCGGAAATCTGCCCTTTCTAAGACACCAATGTAATTTCCACAGTTGGTTCTCATGAAATAGTCTTTAGAGAAGGACAAACCTGACCCTAGAATGTTCTTTGCTTCTGTGCCATCCTATGACCACTCCCTTGGCATGTCCTCCTTCTGTGACCCTGAGATCATATGTGATGCAACCAAGAGAGCCCCTAGAAAATGTTGGACTGATGTGACCACTGGCTTCAGACTTCCCAACTCTGAAACTGAATTTAATAGTAAGTACCCAGCTTTAGGTATGTTATTATAGTCACAGAAAATAGACAGACACAGTTGGGTTTTCAAGAATCTTTTTACACTAGGCGTCTTCGTAGTAATTTGCCACCCATTGACAACAGACACTCTTCAGATAGATGAGAATAATTCTCCACATAGATCACATGGATTCTGTACACCTCTGAGGAGTAGGGCATTAGGAGCACCAAGTAGGAATCCCCGGATGGGTGAGTGGATGGGTTGGGGGAGACATTCAAGCTCTGAGAGGTCAAAGACCTTGTCAGAGGACTAGAGTCATTCTATGCTGCTTGGAATTTCTTCATGCAGAAGTATATTGCTGTCCTGTTCTCTTATAAATTCTCCCTAGGGAGTCAAGGGTGATTACAGTTTTACTGTTGTGACTGTGATCAGTGTCATTCTGAAGTGTGTGTGTGTGTGTGTGTGTGTGTGTGTGTGTGTGTGTGTGTACAGGGTCTGATGTATCTCGGCTGTCCTGAAACTTACTGCTAAGATGACCTTGAACTTCTGATCCACCTGCCTCCTCCTCCTGTATGTGTATTACGTATGTGATTACATATGTGTATCAGTACCATGCCTGATCAACCACGCCTGAATGATACAAGCTAGGGACTGAACCCAGGGTTTCATGCATGTTTGGCAAGCACTCTATCAATTGGGTGTCATTCCCTGCCAGACCCCATACTGATGTACTCACTCAGAAGTGGATATTAGATGTGAAGCAAAGGATAATCAGCATGTGACAGTGTGTAGCTTGGTCTGCTTGCGGGGCTCCTAGCAGTGGAATCAGGACCTGTTCCTGGTGCCTGAGCTGGCTTTTGGGAACCCACTCCCCGTGCTGGGGTGCCTTGCTTCACCTTGATGCAGGGGGCAGAGCCTGGTCCTGTCTCAACTTGATGTGCCATGCTTTGTTGATTCCCATGAGAGGTCTGCCCCATTCTGAGTGGAGATGGAGGAGTGGATGGTGGATGGGGTAATAGGGAGGTGGGGGAGGGGAGGGGAGGGGAGAAGGAAAACTGTAGTTGGTATGTAAAATAAATGAAAAAAAAATGAAAGAAGGACTTTTCCAGACAAGCAAAGTTTTCAGCGCAGACGCCATGCAAGACAAGAGTGTAATAAAGTTGCAACATTAAAGTTTGTGTCAGCACAGCCGTGACCTTTACAAAAAACAAACAAGCAAGCAAACCACACGATTTTCTATGAAGATAGGCACTGGGATTTTACACACTGGAATAAGAACAAAGTCCTCAAGATTATAGAAGATAAAACACTTTTTTCATTCTTTTTTGGCCAGGGACGGGGTGGGGGGGGCCTGTTAGATTCAGATCACTTCTGGCTTCTCCAGGGGCCATCCATCTTCTTTCTTTGATGACTGCCACTCTAAGATAGAAAACTCTGTTGAGCAGTGGGTGAGGTGGTCACACATCCTGTGTATGAGAATACTAAGGTTTAGAGGCACATCTCACGGATCCGACTGCAATATTTTATCCATTTGGTTGACATTCTTTAAAAAACTTGAAAGAACACATGTCATTTGTGGGGGGATATTATATTACGTTTGACTCATTTTTCTATGTCAACAGTTACTTATTGGCATCTCATACACAAGCACTTCTAAATTGGGGGAAAATAATAGCAAAAATGGAAATACTAGTAAAATGGATGGCTGTAGATTATGTATATTCTTTAATCTCCATGACAATCTGAGGAGCAGTCACTAGACCCATTTTACTGATGAAGAACATGGAGACTGCCACAAGATTACAAGCCTGTCCTCCATCAGTACTTAGGTTTCAAACCAACGTCATTCAGACTTACTGCTTTATACCTTATAAGACTTGACTCATTCTTTGGGATAGAGACCAAGGATAGGATTTTCTTAAGGACAGGACCAATTCTGACCTTGCAAAGAAAGCAAGGTTTGTGTATTTATTTCTATGTACCCGAAAAGCCCCAGAGTCAACTGTTGTACTGGGTCTATAATTTGCTGCTGATAATTGTATCTGCTGTGGTCTCACTGGTTCTAGAAAACAATATAAGACTCCAGATACAGATGTGGAAAACTACTGCTTACAGGACCACAAGTAATGCAGCCTTCATATCTGAGTCACTTCCTCTTGTTCATTCCCACAGGATGAAGTGAAGAGGACCAGAGGGCACTTGTATGTGTAGAAGGCACTCCAAACTTAGAGAAAGGATCTCCAGGCTTAGAGGACACAAACTTATCACGACAGACAGCAGGCCTGAGGGAGTGTGGTGATTTGAGAGGATATGGCCCGCACAGGGAGTGGCACTATTAGGAGGTATGACTTTGTTGGAGTAGGTGTGGCCTTCTTAGAGGAAGTGTATCACTGTGGGGTTGGGCCTTGAGGTCTCCTGTGCTCAAGCTACACCCCGGTGTCACAGTTCACTTCCTTTAATTTGTGGATCAAAATTTAGACCTTTCAGCTCCTTCTCCAGCACCATGTCTGCCTGCATGCAACTATGTCCACCATGAGGATAATGGACTAAACCTCTGAAACTGTAAGCAGCCCCGAATTAAATGTTTTCCTTTATAAGAGTTACTGAGGTCATGGTATTTCTTCACAGCACTAGAAACCCCGACTAAGAAAAAGAAAAATAATCTTTATTATTACATATAGTAAATACTTGTTCTGCCCTCTATAGGAGGATACTATATCCTCCAACGCCAACCTCTGCATAAGCATCCTTGAAGGTAGTCTGGAATTGAGGCAACCAGCCTAAAAAATGTACAGGCTTACTTGTGTTCCTAATGAGGCATGGTATCTGTTCAAGACCCCAGGCAACCTGAACTTGGAATACCTTAGAGAGGGGTGTGTGAGAGCCTCTTAATCCAGCAGACACAGCACATGGCACCATGCAGTCCGCTCAAATTTGGTACCTGTTTTAGTTTGATTTCTAAAGCACCATGACCACAGAAGTTTAAGGGAGGAAAGGCTTTATTTCTCCTTATAGCCTATAATCCTTCATTATGGGAAGTCTGGCCAGGCACCTGCAGGTAGGAACTGAAGCAGCAGCCATGTAGGGATTGGCTTCTTTCTTGTACAACCTAGGACCACCTGCCCAAGGACATCATCACCCACAGTGGGATGGGTCCACCCATATCATTCATTAACCAAGAAAATGCCCCCGTGAACTTGTCCATAGACCACCGTGATAGAGGCAATTCCACACCTGAGATTCCCTCTTCCACAATGTCTTGTTTTGTGTCAATCTGGCAAAAGCCAACCAGTATAGTACCACCATAAGTCAACCCATGTTGGAAGTTAAAAGTCAAGTTGTGAGAGTCTGGGTGTAATGAGGGTGGGACTTAGGGAGAAGGTGGTATTTCAGAAAAATGAAAATAAGTCAACACAAAATGCATAAAGCCAAGTGATGCCACCTGAACGTTCCTCAATTTGTTCATTTGCTAATGATAATATCTACCTCCTTAGCTGGGTGGGGTGAGGATCCCATGACATCGAGTGTAAAATGCCCAACACAGCTCCTGTTACTCAACACATACAAAGTACAGAAGCTGCATGGAAATCGGATATATGGTCATGGTTCGATTTAAATAAATTTAATTAAAATATGAACCGCCAGAGGGATGTTGTAATACTTCACAATATAAAGCAAGACATCCTTGCTTTTTGTTGTTGCTACTTGTTAAGGTTGTTTTCACTGGCTAATCTTTTTGGTGGGTTTCCAATGAAGCCTGATTTGCAAAAAAATGCATCTGATACCAAGTATTTCACAGCTTAACCAAATTCATATAATATTCAATATGTCAATGCAAATACTCATGGAATACCCCATCTTCCTTAGCCTGCTGTGTGGTGTGCAGAGGGATCACCCCAGGGTCCTGAGCATATAAATCCTAACACCCTGTCCTGTCTATATGAATCCACTTCTCCATCCTTGTGATAGTCTAGTGGAACAGAGTGGAGGACCCTTCTCCACTTCCCTCTTCCCAGAGCCTTCACCCCCTGGCCTCCCGAGTCTTCTTCTCTGGCTGCCATAGAGGCTGCCTCTACCCCTATGCTGTTGCACGAGACCTATGATGCTCAGAGGTCTATGGGTTTTAACTGGTCCAAGCCCCATCTTTTTTTTCAATACTCCTACTTAAACTTCAGCCTACTGTATTAGTCAGGACTCTTAGTTACAGGGGAGATATGTAATCCATGCAAACTAGCATTATAAAGAAAGAAAGAAACACAGAAAAGCAGAGACATACATATGTCCATACACACATACAAAGAGAAAAAAAAGCAAACAAAAGGTTACTTGGCTTATAAAACCAGGAAGGGCCATCAGTCCAGCAGGTTCAGGTATTCAAACAGTCTGGCCAAGGCTTGCTTTCTTTGTCAGTCCTGTGTTCTCAGTCCCCGCCCCCTCCCCCCCAGTCAGACTGCTACAGCAGACAGACACACACATAAATAAAAATAAAATAAACATAAAAGCAGTGCCCAGGACTCATTTCATAATGCACCCGTGCAATACAATATTCCAAGGCCAAGAATACTTTAAAAATATTTATTTATATTTTACTCAGGTTCTCAGCAAAAGCAGCAAGTGCTTGCATCTGCTGAGCCATCTCCTCAGTTTCAAAAGCTTCTTTTGTGTGGGGACCGAGACTGACTTCAGAGAAGGACACAAGTCCTCTTAGATTGTATGCAGCAAGCCACATGGGAGTGGCAGTATGTGTTCTTAGGGGACAGTCTCTGGCTTCCATCAGATTCTCAACAAAGTTTGCTAAGCCTGCAGGCGAAGTCCAAAATCTGAAAGCAGTGTCGCAAGCAGTCACCCCGCCAGCTCAGGTGACCTCCTATGGTACCAGGACTCTCTCTTACCTCATCTTCAGGCTCAGCTCACAGACATCTCACCATTCCCATAACTTTAAGACCCCCAACCCTGTCTGGGTTCAAATCTGGGTCCTTCTATGAATTGAGCGAGCTCACTAAGATCATTCCGTCTTGTGTAAAATGGCCCGGTGATGGCTTCAGTTCATGCATACAGTAACCTGAATTCTTTCACATGAGCCTGAGAAGTGCCTTCAATTAGACATCTTGACCCCTGAGGCTGTGCAGGCTGGAAACTCAACAGCACTAGGCACACAGCAAGACAGGGATGAGGAGAACGCCGTAAGGCTCCACTCCAATGGTGCTTCCACACTTTGAGCACAAGAGTAGGGTCTCTAATAAGTCTCTCACCTTCCATACATTGTACCACTCTCCTCCAGCCAACCCCAGCCTCGCCACAATCCTTGTTCTTCCCTCGTAGGGATGCTGTGCAGACTCAGGAGAGAGAATAGGAAGCATCTTGGACACCACTCACTTCGTAGCAGGGAGGCTGATTCCCACGGGACTTAGCCTATTTACCTTCTGTTTCCATTGTTCTCCTCGCCCCTCTTAGTTTCTATAAACTGATGTTGAACCTTCCAGTCCAGAAGGTCCCAGGAGGTTTTTACAAACAGCCCAGTCCTTACTCACTGCTAACCCTCCACATTAGTGGCCACCAGTAGTTAGGGGCCAGTGGGGAATCCCTCTCTGCCCAGCCTAGGTCTTTGGTTGGCATGAGTGTCTTCAATGAAACCAGTTTACCTGGCTCCAAATAAGACAAGCAGCCCCTTTCAGGAGCTAGCGATTAGGCAACAGTTCAATTTTTTTCTACATATTTTTATTACCTTCCATTTAAAGCATTTATTGCCTTTCTAGCTTCCGGCAGTAGAGTCCAGGCATAGAGAGATGAGAATTAGAAAAGCAGAGTCCTCAAATTCTTGGCTAGAGGAAACTTGTGCCCTTCCCCAACAGGGCTTTATGGGTTGGGCACCTTGGAACTGGGCCTGCCAGCTAGCTCTCTGCGTGACTGCTTGGATACCATAGAAGGTTGGTAATGGACAGTCTCAGTGCACATACACAGTGGCTGGTTCTAGAGGGGAGCGTACTGATACCTCCAAGTGAGAAATGAGAGAGAACTGTAGCTTGCTGAAGGTGTCTATGAACCAGGTCCCTTGAGAATGTGACTTCTTCTGAGCTTTACATTATAGCTATTTTGTGCAAGAGAAAGCCAAGACTGTAAAGTTGTCTGTTACCTTTCTCCCAGTCATGTTGCTGAAGGTGGCAGAACCAAACTTGACTCTGCCTGCTCAGTACCGCTGTGGGTACAAACCTGTGGGCTCCATCTTTTCCCCTCTGGGCTTCAGTGTTTCTCTCTGTGTCCTATGGGTGCTGTTGGTACCTACACCTCAGTGGTGCTAAGGAACATAAATGGGAAACCCGTGTCTTACCTGCGGATGTCACTAGACACACTTCAGAATGAATGGAAAAATTCATCATTGGGATTGACTCGGGTTCACCCCTGCTAAAAGCCCTGCTGTTTTGGGGAGTTCCAGTGCTCACTCTGAGACCAGAGCATGCAAGTTTCCCCAACCATTCCCATGATATCCGCACCAACAGTTTTTTTTTTTCCACCTAAAGACTATCTGACTCTGCTAATAAAGATACTTTCTGCTCAATGGACAACACACTCAAGAGGATTCCTGAGTCCCTTCCAGCTGACTGTGAGGACCTTCCTGACACTTTCATCTCAGAACACTCTTTCTTATGTGCCCGTTTTCTAATGCCTGTAGAGACCGGCTACAGGCAAAGCGCAATGCCTCTGCCAAACAGTCTTTAAAACCATTTCCCAAACCATTAAAAGTGTATCTCTTCAGAACAGGAGGCTTCCCAGCTGTCTTCAGTTTTCTGTGGCAGTGCCTAGCATCTGAGAGATGTTCACAGCATGCAAAGAGAGTAGATGGGGGACAAAATACCATTGGCCATTAATGTGCAGGAGCTGCTGGCTGTCAGGTGGTGCCTTCATCGGTACCCAGAGTAGCCCTAGATCCCCTAGCATCTGTATCCAATACTGTAATCTGCTGGCTGGTGGTTTGTTCAATTGCAAGCTCCTTGGAGCCTTTGGCTGGTTTCTATTGAAGATACTCGAAAAGAGAATCCGGGAGAGCAACAATTTGCTACACTTTTGCAGGGAACGCCATTTGTGAGACCACTGTTTCCAGATCCCTCTTCCTGGTATTTTGACACACACTGGCTCACAGCCTCTCTCAGAGACGAGACTAAGCCCATATTTTTCTAACCAGAGACGGCATTGCTGCAAGAGATCCTATCTAGGTGGGTAGGAGGTGACTCACTGAGGCCTTAGAGCTGCCTAGCCATGTCTATTGTGTATTCAGGTTTTATGGGGACAAGCATTTGGCTGTCATCTCTCAGGATCCCACCAGCTTTAAACTACACAAAGGCTTCTCTTCCTGAAGATAAGTAAAGCCAGGACTGACTGTGTTTCAAGAACACAGCATTCCAAGGACGTCTGAGGTAAACAGATGAGGCAGTAGGCAGGTTGCTGGGTGCCTGGCACCTACAGCTGATGCTGTGAATGAAGTGTAGTGGTTTGAATGAGAATGTCCGCCAAAGACTCGGACATTTGAACTGCTAGTCCCCAGTCGATGGCATTGTTTGGGTAGGTTTAGGAAGTGTGACCTTGCTGGGAGAAGTATATCACTGGCATCAGGCTTTGAGGTTTGAAAACTACATTCCATTCCCAGTTTGCCCTCTCCCCTTCCTGCCTGTGGCTCAAGACGTGAGCCCTCAACTTCCTGCTCCAGCTGCTATGCCTTACAGTTAAAAAGACCAAGGTTTAAACCTTGGCTCTATTGCCCACCACATAAGACTTTGGACGGGTTACTGACTCTTTCACAATTGCAGTCTCTAAATTGCAGAATGAGAATAACAATACCTCTTCACCATGATGCGGAAGCAGAACAAACCAAAGCTTACAAATGTCGAACCACTGTAAATGTCAAGCAATCCACAGGCTAACGGAGATGTGTGTGCCCCATGTCTGCATCCTCTTGCAATCTGCCTCACCTTGTGGATAGTGAGCTACACAAGGTAAAGAACCTAACGGGCCAAGACAGGTCCACAGTAGGCCACAATACATGTCTACCCATGGCTTGCTGAATGCAGGAGCTTATGTCTATTTCTATATTGCAGCGTTAGTTTGTTTACCTGTTTACCAATAGCATATCTAAACTGAGGTCTGAGAGCTCCTCCTTGAGCCTATCCTATACATCTTTACATTCTTGTGCTTTGTATGTTGCAACCAAACGTCTCTGAGACTCAGTTATGTGCCAATGCATGTAAAACCCATTGCACAGTGCCTTCACACTGTAAAAGCCCAATGACAATTGTGATTATGAGCAGTGTGTGTAATGGTATCCCATCCAGTCTCCAGAGATGAGCATGGGGAAGGTCAGCCTGTCACAGTCACAGAGCCTGGCCACTGGCATTGACTGATGGGCAATCTTAGAGACAATATGTCTCTTACTAAATGCTCATATCCTTAGCATCGGCCATGCACTGGCTGCTTCAAGAAGAGGTCCAGAGTTTTCTAAGTAGCTTGTCCATAATCACACAGGCACTGAGTTCCAGTGTCAGAGCGTAACTGAGCATCTGGATCCACAGCTGCCATGAGAGCACTTCACTAGTCAGCTTCCCTGTGGTGGGCTTCCCTGTGGTGGGCTTCTGCAACCTCCGCTGTGTTGACAGCGTTGGTCATAGGGACTTCTCTGTGCCTCATGGAATATTTGTTGTAGTCCTGACTGTCTCTCTCTAACTTGTGATAGTAAAAGGTGCCTTCAGGCATTGACAAAGGACCACAGCTCTATGGGGACATCTTTTCTCCCTCCAAGTGTGCTGCAGCCCTCTGCCCATCAGTGCCTCATCTCTGCCTGTATCCTACAGCTCCTTTAATTTCTGGACCACCCACTGAGCCAACGTACTCTCCAGAATCCCTTTTCTAATGGGGGATGAGGGGCTAACAGCCACCAAGCTACCCATCTCAGAAATGTGGGTGTCACACACGCCTCTCTCTTTCTCCCCACCCCCACCACACCTCTCACCTAGTCCTGTTGACACTCGCTCCCAAATCCTTTCCTCTTCCACTCCATTTTCACCTTCCTCTGCATGACCTCTGACCTCTGCGGTTACAGCAGACACCTCCGTGTCTCGTCCCTGGACCAGCCTCTCAGCCAGGCTCGGTCTCCAGTCCTACCCTAGAGCCCAGCGTAATTTCTCCAAATGTAAATCTGGCCACTCACCGCTTTGCATGTCTCCTGGGAGAAATCACCTGCTCGAAGAGTAGAGGTACCACAATGCTGAGCTCAGCACTGAGGCATGAACAAACCCCTGCCTGAACCCTAGCTCCCTGCACGGTGACCGCAGGAGGACCTGTCTGCCTCTACTCTGTTCTGTTTAGGCAGTAGGGCTCAGTCCGCAGAGCCTCATAGTCCGGCATCAGACATTGAATCTCATAGAATCTCACAGAATCTCATAGTCTGCTGTTGGACATACACTCAGGGCATGCTAGTTGGACAGGTGGATAAATAAAAAGACAGATGGACAGATAGATGGATATACAGTGCTGCAAGCTACAAAGAACAGCCCAAGTCCACTTCAGGGGCCCCAGTAACATTTGAGAGGAACTAGGTTCCTTCCCCAACGTGAGTCTCCACTGTTTGAGGAAGATCTTCTTCCTTTACGGATGTTTCAGGTGCAGAGGAGAGAGGCTACTTGAGACAAACAAGATCGAGCAGGTCACTGGATCCACGGTTTTGAAAACTTACATCTGAGCCATAATTTTTTCTGTGTGGGTGAGCTGTAGGAGTGGTCGCGTCTCCAAGAGCCTGGCCCTGGAGATGGGGATGTCTGATGGCATTTATTTTGGGGAAAACGTTCAATAATTGTAACCATGTTTATTTGGCAGGTGCAATATCACTCTGTCCAAAGGTGTTTTCTGTCCAGGATGAGGAACAGGTTTGTTCTAGCCAAGGGGCTGCTGGGACTGGTGAGGCCATGGCCAGGTGAAGTATACACAGCACCCAGTCCTTCGTTCACCTGAGGCACCCTCCCCCTCCCGGCCTGGATCTGAACCCCACGATGGGGCCAGCCAGTCAGAACTTGGGGCTGGGGACAATGACAGCTGCACCTGCCCAGAGCCAGCAGGATTTGTTCCCCTGGATTTTCCACATCATCGATTCCAAGATCAGGTCTGATTGCCCATGCACCCTCGGAGGCTTGCCAGGGGCAGGGTGGGGGCTCAGGGTAACTTTGTGTCTGAGTTGCCTGGAGAAAGGCATGCCAGGAGAGGGCAGATAGACGCGAGGCGAGTCCATTAACCCTACTCCAGCCTTCCTATGCATGCCAAGAAAGTAACTGATACAAGTTAGCCAGGAGCAGGGTCTAGATTCAGGGTCAGCTGAGGCAAGAGCAGTGGCTGAAGGGGGAGCAATGTCTTCATGGTCTTGAGTCAGAGAAACGCTGGCAGGGTGGTAATGAGGCTTTATCTTGGCCTCTAGAGCTGGAGCCCAGAATTTTCAAGTCAGGATAATTTAATGATAGCCCCTAAGAGGGCAGGTGTTAGCATCTGGAGAATTGAGTTCCAAGCCCTCTCTCCTCACTGTCTGTGTGGCCCTGTGCAAGTCCCTTCATCTCTATGAACTGCCTTGTCTGCAACATGGAGGATATATGACTCTACAGATGAGGGGCTGGTGACTGACCCAGCTACGCCGTGAGGGTCTAGCATCCTGTTTCTGTAGCACGAAATTTGCCTGCTTGCCACGTCATCCTCATGCCAAGGAAGGACATAGGATAAATGTACTGTCTTGGGGAAACAGGAAGCAGATCCCCATCAGGAACTTGCCTTGGCTAGATTATCCCAGATCCCACGGCACAAACAGCTTCAGAACTGCTCAACAGGAGTGGGCAATTGGCTCTTTGCCTACTGTTGAGATGGTTCCAAGCCAGCAGTCAAACCCCTGAAATCTGAAGGGTTTATTCTAAGGAAAGAGGACCCGTTACCCATTGTAGATACTGGAAACAGTGGTGCAGCATCTCCCAGGCTTCCCGGTCTTGGTCATGTGACCCATTCATGGAAGGAAACCTTTCCTTGGGTAGATGTTGACTTGGGTATCTGTAATACCGGGAACTACGTTCACCATATTGGAACTGAACAAGGTGAGCCAGTACCTTCTCAATGTGAAAAAGATCCAAAACATGGGAAGAACATTCTGGAACCTCTATGGTTCCTGAGTTCTTGCTACATAGAATAATGAACAAACATAAGCAATTTCTATTTAAAAGAAAATAATCCTAAATCAGAGATGGTGGTATATGCTTAAAATCCCAGAAGTTGGGAGGCCAAGGCAAGAGACCCTTGAGCATGAACCAGCCTAGGTTACATAGCATGACTCTGTCTCAACAAACAAAGCATACTAGAGAGTCTTTGGGGGATTGAGAAAGTCATTGGAATTGTTGCGGGGTGGCTACACATTATAGTAGATGTTCCCCAAGCTTCTTACTGCCCTCCTCTGGCAAGGGTGGGAATTGCAGGCCATAAGTTTTCTAAGGTGACCAGACCCTGTCAGTCCCGGCATCCCAGGCCTCCAGAGAGAATTTGTGGAGCCATGAGGGCTCAGGTATGCTTCATGTTCACTCAATCCATCACTTCAAGGACCTACACAGCAGTTAACCCTGGAGAATGGGTTGAAGGCTGAGCTAACACGCTTGTCCCTATTCACGTAGGTAATAACCACCAAGTCACAATGACCCATAAACTTCCAACATGTGTTATGTTATTGGTTTTACTTTTCCACTTGCTCCTTCTATCCCTCGGAGTCACCCACACTGTACACGTCCCCAAAGCAACTGTGCCTCACTTTCCTTCTCAGAGAGAAGGTAGCGCAGTAGCCTCAGGTGGCATCATTGGTTTGGATTTGAGAACAAAGAGCCGTTAAGGCTTCAAGACCCTCTTAAAGGGCAGACAGCTGCTGCCATGCACAGGGAGGTTTGACAAGAGGCTGGCCTCGTCATTAAGGTCATCTGAGGCAGGCGTGGTGGCATCCACCTATGATCAGCACTTGGAGGCAGAGGCAAGATGATCTCGAAAGTGGGTTCTAGTATGATACCCTGGCTTGCAAAGCAAAGATATTAAAATAAAGCCGCATATCCTGTGCTCTTGAATCTAGATGACCTGGTTTTGAACACTGAACTTGTCGATTGTTTACGGTTTAAACAAGCCTTTTTTTTCCCCGTTCCAGCCACAGTAGCCATAGCTACCCACCATGCCTATTTTCAGCTGGGAAAACCAAACCAAATACTCAATATACAATAGCTTTGTTTTTCCCTTTCTGACATTGATGTTCTTATTACCATTAGATCCCTGACATTTTTAAAGCATAGAAAGTGTTTCAAAAATTCAGAAAACTTGGATGACAAAATTCACATGAACACAGGAGTCCTACATACTGAGTACAGCCCTTTAGGTATAGGAAAGACCCTCTGTAAGCAAATGACAGGCATAGATGGCCAGAAGAGAGGACCGTGACCCCAGCAGCCAGGTCCTTCTCTTAGTTCCACAAACAGGGTCACTATCAGAGGGAAGAAAGGGATTGGAGGAAGGCCCCAGTGTGGGGCCCAAATCACTTCCCCTCCCAAAGCAGAAGCACTGGGGTTAGGGACAGATGCAAGGTAGCCAGGGTCTGGCTGTAAAGTACCAAAGAGAGGAGCAGGAACGGCCACCAGAAGGGAATGCACTTCTTGCCATGTTTGTAAATCGGTGCTGGGAATGGAACATGCCAGACCAGCATGTTCTGTACTGTCCTAGAGCCCCAGTCCTGCCTCTTGCCTTCTTGGCATCAATTTCTCCATCTCTCCCCATGCCCTGCCCTTCCTCCTTGCTCACTTCCAGTATGTATCCTTGAACTCAAATGGACTCGTGCTTCACGGAGCCTGGGTGGTTGAATGTGGCTTATTATGAAGGACATGCTTGAATGCAGGACTTTTAGGCTTCAGGGACCTGAGCAAGAGAGTCGCCTAGTAATTGCTTGAGTGGGTCTGTATCTGTGGGGATCTACTGGCACCATGACAAGCAGTGACTGTAAGGACAGTTCATTCAGGAACCCACCTCCAGGCTTAGAGCTAGTGAGGCAGCTCTGGGTTTTGCTCAGAGTATGAAAACACATTCAGCGAGACACTCACCTTTACTACTGTGAAATCCTGGGAAACATCAACGACACATTTTCACCCAGTTTGTTCAGAGCCTGGTCTACTAACTAGACAAGAAAGGTCAATATGACTAGCAGGGTCCACTATCCTGCCCCCAGTGGATCCTTCTGAGTTGGGAGTTTGCTAGTATCTGGAGTTCTGGAAGAGCAGATAGGGATGGGGAAACCGAGGTATTGAAACTAGGGGATCAAGGTCACGGGGGCTCCACAGGAGCCTAGTCAGGCAGATCCCAGCAGTGCCTTCTCTTATCACACCATACCCTTCTCCTGCCTGGCTGCCTCTCAGGCGGCTCATGTCTGCACCTAGCAGGGGTGTGGGCCCATTAATTCTCAGGCAAATGGGTTCTAGGCACGTGTAGGTAGCAGGTCCTGGGACAGCTCAAACAGGCTTGGACTGCCTGGTGCCCCATGGCAGCCGCCCCTCTGGCCTCTAAATGATGGTGTGGAGCACTTGAGTGTTTTCAGGATAAACAGGAGGGCCGGAGCAATTGGGGAGGCAGGTATGCAACTCGGCCGAGCCAAAACAGAGAAAACACAGGACTCCCCCTGCACTCTTTGGTGGGGGAGCACCCAGACCAGCTGGGGGTCAGTTTGGGCTTCAGGCTGCTATTAGGGTCCATCGCAGTCATCAAGGGAGGGTGTGCACCACTCTCCACCTACAGTGTGCCCCTGCATGGTCTCTCCTGGCAGTCTCTGTACAGGGTAACTGAGTAGGCTGATTCTCTTCTCCATACAGCGTGGGAACAAGATGCCTATGGAGAAAAGAGTACAAATATTACTCCATCTCTGTCCTCTGAACCCCTAGCACTGCTCTCGGTCCCCTAGCCAAGAGTCAGTCCAGGCCTCAGTCCCAGCTCTCCCATTTATCTTTGTGGGACTTGGGGCCGATGATTAAACCTTCCTGTTTAAATCAGTTTCGCAATACGCTGTGAATACTGGACAGCTACTAACCTGATGGCTCAGAAGCCCATGTTGCTGAACCTTGTCTCAGCAGGCAGCCCTATGCAGCTCCCAGGGAACATTACCATGTAGGTAGGGAGACGGGTGCCAGATCTGTAGATACTTCTGACAATACCCAAACTCATAACCATACTCTAGAGGTTAGCATGCAATCGATCTTCCGTGTTTTAAATGTTGGAATCAGAAAGTACTATGTGGCTTACTACTAATAAGTCTGAAGGCCAGGGTTGACCAGTAGGCCCTAGTTGGGGAAGGCTCAGATCAAATTGTATCTTCAGTCTGTTAATGAGAAGATCAAGACACTGCTGGGGGGAAAGGGAGTATGGGTTGCCCAGCTGCGCACGGTCCAATCTTTTGTAAGGCATCTGAACAGCTATTGAGAAGAGGACACCATTCCTGCAACACCTCTTTGGGCTTCTCAGTCCCACGTTCTCATAGGCGTGTGATTCCTCATGAAGCTCAGAGAGCTGTACCAAAGACTGACAGACACCAGCTCCCCTAAAACGTCTGTGTCATTGAGGAGAAAGTCTGGTGGGCCCCGGAGTGGCCCACCGCCTCTCCAGCATCGGTGATCTCCTCACTCAATCCTCCATGCTGAACAACGGCAGAACCATGTCAGGGAGCACTGTGCATCTGCTTCATCTTTGGGGCTTAGTTACCTCCCGCTGTGGCAAGTCACACTGCTTCTCCATTTTTACCTAGGATACAGATTTTCTCTTAGGAACAGGGATATTTAAGTTTCATTTAAAATAGTAAATAAATAACGTTCCAGGTGATTGGCAGACATAGCAGACAGCATTGGAGCGGGAAGGAAGTGGCTGGATTCTGGCATACACTGTGTTAGGTAAATGAGAATGGCCTTGTTCTTAACACGGCCCTGGAGGAACTTGTCTGACCACCGTGGAGGTACGCGGCAGCAGGCCAGACTGCACAGGGCTTGGATTGTGGGTCGAGGGTGGTGGGAAGTTTCAGAACCTGCTGGGACCCACATGCCCTGAGATGACCCAGAGATGGTCAAAATCAGACCCGGAAGCTACAGAAAGTCTGCCACGACAAATCAGGAGAGAAGAAACTGAATATCCTAGCTAGAATACCCACATAAAGTTGCTAATCCTAAGTAATGCTGGTACACCGGTATCAGTCTGGTGTCACGTAAACAGTTAAGGGCAGGGCGTTCGGAAACCTGGGTCCTAGTGCTAGAGTGACTGCAATGTGTGGCTGTCCTCTTCAGGGCCATGACCGGGTTCAAATCTCTTCCTTCAGCCTGCTGAGTTTATATCCTTCTACACGGTACCTGCTTCTTTGTGGCTCAGTTTCCTCACCTGTGAAAGGAACTAATAAGGGTTCCTGCTACTAGGGCCTTATGGGGATGAGCTGAAATCTGTCATTGATCCTGCTCCACACAGAGGGAGTGAAGATGCCCCTGAGACTCCCCAGTGAGTAGCTTCCACTGTGATCCACAGCACCACTTCCCAGCAGACGTTTCCTGGTGTGAGCGAAGAACTTCAGCACCTCCCTACCTTGACTTGGGGTACGGTGGCCTGCATCTGCCTCTGGCTCCACTCAGTGCATGTAATTTTAGGGCAGAATCTTGGTGCTTTTGTTTATGAAGGTTGGGATGGAGAACAGGAATCTTTCTATATTTGTTGAACTCCAGTGTGTGTGTGTGTGTGTGTGTGTGTGTGTGTGTGTGTGTGTGTGTGTATTTACATACCCAGCAAGTTTTCAGGTGCACAGTGATATCTAAACTAACACTTCTCCCCTCGGCGAATGTGCATACACGCACACACATACACACATATACACTTACACAGAGAGAGAGAAAGAGAGTGAGGGAGGGAGGAAGGGGGAGCACCTGAGACCTTGGTCTGAGGCTGAAAACCTCTTGGCTCAAGATCTTGACAACAGAGACAATACAGGCTCTATTAGCGCCAGGCAGGCATATTTGCATATTGGTAGAGAATACAGAACATGTAAACATCTCAACTCTAAAGCGTGGCTTGGTGGCTTGCAAATAGGAGGATCGTTGGCCTTTATTCAGTCCCTTATTTCATTCACTGAAGACTTCTGTGAGGTGGCCTTCTGACAACTTTATTTCATTCAAAAAAAAGGTGATTTAGGAAAAAGCAAACAGTTCAGAAATTATTAAAAACAGACATTTTAATCTTCTTTATTCCCTTTGTGTCCCTTGTTTGTTCCCATCCATGGAAAGGACGTTAGCAGCTGGTGTGGATCTCCTCAAAGCTCTCTTTGGGGTTGTGGAAACATGCTTGGCCACACATAGGAGTAGAGGGAAAGAAATCTCTCTCTCTCTCTCTCTCTCTCTCTCTCTCTCTCTCTCTCTCTCTCTTTCCCAACCTCCTCTATCTGTGTGTTTTGAGAGAAGTTTTTCCTATATCCCAGGCTGTGACTTCAGGATCCTCCTACCTCTGCTCCAGAATATTGAGATTACAAACGTGTTCTCTCTGCTCCCAGTTATTCATAGCTCTCTGTGTGTCGTTTTCCCAAATGAAGAGTTGTTGTGGAATATTACTCTAACCAGGCAAAGATGTGTTCCATTTATTTACGCTGCTTTTGTTTAATAATGTAAAGGTGTTACATCCGTTTGCACTGCATGTTTTTTTAACCACGTGAAGATGTGTTGCTTTGCCTGTGTAAGGCACCTGGTCAGTACAAGCTGAACAGCCAATAGCTAGACGGTAGAATACAGGCTGGCAGGCAGAGAGAATAAGTAGGAGGAGGAATCTAGACTCATGAAAGAAGGGAGAGAGAATGAGGAAGAAAGAGAGAGAGAGACAACCAGGGCCAGCCAGGCAGCTGCCAGACAGGCAGACATGAAGTAGAACATACAGAATGAAAGAAAGGTAAAAAGCTCCAAGGCAAAACGTAGATGAATAGAAGAAAGCTAAATGAAGTTATAAGAGCTAGCAAAAGCTAGCAAGAAAGGCACCTAAGCTAAGGTGCAGCATTCATAACTAATGATAAGTCTCCGTGTCTTTATTTAGAAGCTGGTTGGTGGCCCAAAAGACAGCCTGCTACAAACACAGTTGTCTTCAAGTGGACCACAAAGCCCTTATGATTATCCAGAGCTTCTGAATCCGGGATAGAGCTGCATAGCTGACTGCTATCACCGGCCCCTTTCCCTATGGATCTGTACAACCTTTCCAGTCTCCCCTTGACAACCACACCATCGCTTCACACACTGCCCGTGTGCCTAGATCCTTACAAGCTTGCGTTGCTCCTGATTGTGGTTCCTAATCAAGGTGAAAAACACCACTTACAACTTTACTCTTTCTTTTGAGCCAGAGATTTGTTGACTCAACATAGCACTCCAGTGAACCTGAAGAGGTGGTGCACAGGGCTAGGGCTATGTTGACCGTGAATCAGCCATATGACCTCTGTGGATGGTCTTGTCTACCCTCCCATTTCCCTGGCACCAGGAACCAGAGAGGAGTCGTTATGTGACGTGAACTTGGGGGTGCACAGAGAGGAAAATGCATTCTCAAATCGGGGTATTTCGAGACCCTAGCTCAATGTGCATTGCTGCAGAGCGCTGCGGTGGGTTTGTCTAGCTGGGTACAGATGCCTAGTGTGAAAGATTCCGGAAGTGAGAGCTGTCTGGTGTAATGGCAGTAGGACAGCCCAAGGGGCTGCCTCTGTGTAGAACAGCCAGTGTCATTAATGTTTCTCCTCCTTTTCTTCCTGGAATCAATCCAACAAAGGTATGGCTACTGCCATCTTCAATGAAAAGATGGAGAGACCCCGTATCTGGTCTTCTGAAAGAGGCAGGGTGGCCTCTTTTTGTCCTCACCCCTCATAGGCTGAGGGTTGGCAGTGGCGAGGAGTGGGTATTTTGTGAAGGAGGGGCAGAGCCTGTCAGAACAAACAAACTGAAATCTCAGGTGGCAGAAGCAGAGCATAGAGGAGCAGTGGTATCCTTCAGCCCATAGAAACCTTATGGGGAGAATTGCCCATAAATTCTGAGTCATTGAGTCCGGGAAGAAACTTAGGACTTGTAGCCATTCAATCAGCTAATTTGAATATTAAAGAAGTTGAGATGGACAGATTACAGACGGGATGAAACGGGCTGGGATGTGGAGCCATGACAGGGGAACGTAGATCTGAACCACTGAAGACAGAACCAAGACTGGCCTAGTTCTTACCTGCACTCCTCACGAAGAGGACCGGAGTCTCCCTTCACTAGGGGAACACGGCGACAGAGCCACAGACCACCTAAAACCAAAGCCATTTTTTAAAAGCAATGCTGTAACAAGCAGCCGTTCTTAGTGACAACTGGCTTTTGCTCTGCCCGTTTTCCATCCTGAACCCTTTCTTCCAAGGGACTTTGCAGAATGGCTGCAAATGACCAGGGCAGACAGAGAAGGAGCCCACCGGACCCACAGTGAAATTGTGGCAACGATCCAAGCATAGAGGAGCAGAACTGAGGAGCCTGCTGTCTGGAGGCAGAAGGGGTTCAAAAATAGGATCCACCAAGAGCATCAACCCCAGGCCCTCCTCCCCGCTGCCAGCCTCCTTCCTGCTCAAAGCCCCCGCTGCTCAAGAACCACAGACGTTTGATCTGATTGGGAGGACTGAGCTGTTTTAGGAAGAAGCTGTTGCCAAGAATAGATGCTTGGTGCTTCCAGATGTTGAACAATAAAAGGCATTTCAGTCTTCCGTATAGAAGTAGGAACCCCAGACAGAACCCACGTCTGAGAACAAGAGACAGCATGGGCTGGACACTGGGCCAGGTGCCTTTTTAACCCCAGGCTAGTCTCCTGGAAGAGAAAGCTCTTGGGCTATAGATCCAGACAGCCCTGAGTTCTGAGACTACCCCAAGTACTGGCTACTCTATGTCCTTGGCCACCTCTCTGGATGTTACCTAGTTCCTTGCCATAAAGAACAGGTAAGAAACAGTATGGAGGTGGGGAATACACTGGCGGGCATTTATGAGGCACTAAGCTTAGGGCTTGGCAGGGAAATGATCAGTAAAGACTCATGTTCTCCACTTTCTCACCCTCAGGATCTTCTGCCACGAGCAGAGTCTTCAAAACTCCTCTGGACCATTGACCAAAATGACGTCGTTTCTGATTCAGAGATCTGGGGAGGGTCCAGAAGCCTGACTATCAGTGGACCCAGAACCATACAGGGAGCAGAGATCAAAAGGGCTGAGACAGCCATAAGAAATGCCCTGGGTGCCACTGAGTCCTGAATGGTCCTAGAAATCCAGTCTTGGCTAGCGGTCACTCAGTATACCACTGCTGTCTTCCAGCCCCAGGCTGTCCTGTCCCCATTACTAGAGGGAGAGACCTCATATCAGTTAGCCTGGTCCATCCCATGTACAAGATAGTGTGAGAATGGGGGGAGGGGGACATCAGGACAGATCCTATGTCTTAATTCAATGTGCCTTCTGCCCCTCTGCCTTTGAAACCTACTAGACCTCAGCCCAGCAGCCCAGCTGCTTCTGGCTTGTCCTGGCAGCCAGTTCAGTCCAGTCTTTACTGGGTTTGGTAAGTCTGTACCGCCCCCTGGTGGTCATTTGCTGAAGTTTTAAACACCATCACAGCTGTTCAGAAGCTGGAACAGAGGTCAGAGACTTAGGAAAGCTTGCTTTCTGCCCTTGGCACCACTCTTTGGTGAGTGCTGAGAGCTCATTCATGGATGGCAACAGGGTGCAGAATGGAAGGGTGGCACACTGGCATGGCTCAGCTATTCCTCCCAATTTCTCTGCCTGTAAATTGTAATGCCGTCTCCTACACTCAGCCTTTAGAGAAATGGAAGGTTATTTGACCAACAGAGGACAATGATAGGCGTCATGATGACAGATACGTTTTATTGAGTACTTCTGAGCAAGGCAGTGTGTCTTAACATGGCACCTCATCGCATCTCTCTAAACGCAGACTCCTGGTGGAAGAACTAGTCATGTCTTCATCTTTACAAATAGAAAAACTAAACCTCAATGTCCCGGTCCCACATCACAGACTCATGAGGAGGAGAATCATGCTGACCCCAGGCCCCTGTCCCTCACCCGCCGCCATGCCCCGTCTCCCTATGAGTTCAGTGAGCCTTCCAATATCACCTCCACACCTTTCTCCCATCTGCTTCCACCCATCCTCGGTTCTCCTTTGTCTTCATTTGATTTGCACGTTGGCTTCTCCAAGTCAGTGTCAGCATCTCTGACCCGGCATGGGGAAGCTGCAGTCTATACATGGCAGAGGGGGCACTTCGATTTAGACTGTGAAATGGGGAGCTATGACCCACTCCTGGATGCCAGTGCAAAACATCTCCCAAGCCACAGCCCATTCTCAGGCTGGCACAGACCCTAGGATGCTGAACCGGGCAATTTGGGGCTTGTGGTCAATGAGGCAGCTGGGTACCATCATCTGCGCGTTGTAAGGACAGTGGTTCTCAATTGGTGAGCACCGCTGGCTTTAGGTTTTGGAGACATTGCAGAAAAAGAACACACACTGTGCTATTTGAAGAGCTGAATGAAGAACGCGTGTGCTCCACTGACTGATCCCAGAGATCCGTTCTCCTTGCCGGGAATCCTGAGCACTAGAGGTAACGATTTGGAAATAGCTTTGTTGCTTGTTTCTGGCAACAGTTGTCATTCTCTCCTTGAGTGTTCCGCAGAGTCTGGGGGTCCCAGGGTGTAGGAAACCGTTCCAGGTGCCATCCGGTCACAAAGTCTGAAGAATTAAAAGGAGTGATAAGTTCCTGGCATTTTGACATTTTTGTATTTTGATCAGAAGCTGTCGCCCTCCTCTCCTGGTCACACAGCATCACACACTGTGTCCCCTCCGCCCACCCAGAGCTCGTCACAAGGTGCATGGTAATTCATGTGGAAGAAGCCCATTTCCCCATCTAGCGAGATGAGGCTCGCTTCCCCTAGCAGATGACGGTGGTAACGTATCTCATGTACTTGACACATAATAGGCCCCATATGTCCTCTGTGACTGGATGAACGAGGACAAGATCTATCTGGAGGAGATTTTAACTAAACTACTGGATTGCAAATGGAACAGTGTCCCTGCCCCTCAGTTAACCTCTGACACATTTATCAAGGATAAGTTCCCAGCAGAGGACATGCTTCACAAGACCAGTGGTCACATGTGGAAATCGGGAGCTCTATTACATTCCCTAATGGGCTTCAGAATAGCTAAGTTATCAGCTATCAGCCCAGTGATCAAAAAATCCACAGACCTATTCTAGAAACCGAAGTGGACTTCCTTTATTCAGGAAAAGAATTGCCAGAGAAACTGGCCACTGTCTAAACTCTTACCCCAGTTTTTCCTGTGCTGGAAGGCTATTGGCCCCTTTCCAGTTCCGTGAAGGCGCCTTGGGGAATTCTAGTTCAGCCATTATCATCTCACAGAGAAAGAAACTGAAGGTCCAGAGAGAGAAAGGGACAGAGAACACAGGCCTTCTTACCCCTGGGTTCACTTTATGACCCTGTAAGAACAACATTGTCTCCAACCCACGAACAAGGATGTCCAAGTTCATAGAGATAGAAGGATTTGCCTGCTTTCGCCAGTCATACTGCCTCATTGCCAAGGCTAGTCAGGAACTTCTGTGTATCTCTGGGAGGCATCAGTGATTCTAGAGGGAGCCAGGCTTTGCCGGCCAAAACCATGACCTGCCAAGGGGTGGGAGAGCACACTCTCTGTGTTGGCACAGCTGTTGGGTGTGGGTCCAGGAGCAGTCAATCCGTGAAGCAGGGTGAGATCAAAGGCCATCCCTATGAAATACCGGGAAATGTATCTCCTGCCCTAAAGAAGCATAAAGTTGCCTAAGAAACCAAGGGCGGCTCCCAGGAGCCAAAGAGAACAGCATTGCTCAGCAATCTAAAGGACTGGAGTCGTGTGCACCACATGAACGGCCAGGATGGGGCACTGACCTTTCGAGGAGATGGAATGTTCCATATTTGATTATGGTGATGGTTACACGAGCTGTAAACTCTGTAAAGATTTGCTAGCGCTCATCGAAACAAGTCTGTTTCTTAAACATAGATTATACTACAATAAACTTGATTATTAAAAGAGATGATATGGACATATTATAGTCATGGCATAAGTAAATGTAAAATAACAGTGACTAGAATAAGAGCTATAAGTGATGTTAGGGAGTGAGAGGCTCCCAAAGACTTGGTCTAGTCAGACAGATTGAGAAAGCCTTCCTATGGAAGTAATGCTAATCCGAGATTAGAGTACAGGCAACTTGAACGAGGGGGCATGGGCCAAGAAGACAGCACATGCCAAACACCGGTCTGGGCTCCAAAGAACTCTGATGGAGTTCCCTGAAAGTAAAGATACAGTGACTAGAGAAGGGGGACCTAGGGGCTGAGTTCTAGGCTATAATCAGAGGCAGTAGAGATGGTTAGTCCTGGATAAGAGCCAGCAGTTTTCCTGAGAGATTCCCAAGTTCACCAGGTACTAGAAGGAGATACAGTTACAGCCCACGGTTAACGCGGAGGGACCAGTCAGTCTGCACCTCTTCCTCCTCCTGGCTGGAGGGTCCCTGAAGTTAGAGAAAGCCCTCAATAGCTCGTGCAGCCCCCAAAGAGATTTCAGCAGCACTGACCAGAAAGGGATGCACAGAACTATTCTGAATGAATGCATGCTTGCATGCATGAGTCTCATTAGCATCCAGTGTACTTCTCCAAAGTTATCTGATAAAGAACAATGTAGACTAATGTAATCCGTCCCTCCCAACTGAAGGCATAGGGTCAAGGTCTGCACCTCCAAATTGTCCCCTGCAATCTCTGCTCCTGAATGCACAAGCATCCTGCAGCTGCATGTGTGGGGGCACTTAGACCCCTTTGGGAGACTCTGCCCCTTGCGACTGCAGTAGGCCCATTTGCCTATAACATGTGATCTCCTTGGGGCCGTCCCAGTGCACAGTCATCTTCTGCCTCAGAGCTCCTGGAACTGACTTGTGATCTAGGTAGAGCCCAGGTTCTCATGCATCGTTGCCTTACTCCTAAAGAAGCTGAGAGCACCCCCAGCTCTCGAAGCTACTACTGACTGGGTCACAGTTTGCACTGCCCCTGAAGACGCAGCTCAAGCTGCTGCTTCTCTGGACAGCATGTAACCTTTCCTGCCCATCTCTCTTCATCAGACACTACCCTAGCTCACACTTCTCTGAAGTACAGTCTTGATCCGTGATCCATTCTCCTCCATGGCTTCCTTATTCAAGAATGGTCCCTGCACGCTTCTGTTTCCACTCTAATGCTTAGCATGAAGCAGGATGAGATGGGATGGGAGTTGAAGTAGGGCTCTAAAAAGTCAATGACCCAAAGGACAGAACAAATCACTAATATTGATACGGAATCGTGTGGCTATCTATAAATAGATTTTCCCCTCTGATTTTATTTCTGAGCTCCCCCTTGCTGGGTGGTTTCCTGGACTTCCAAAGCTACCCCAAGAATCTTTGCTCTGTTAGAGGTCCCTGGTCTGTTCCCAATGTGCAGTCTCTTCCTAACCCTTCTTTCTGATCTCCAGTCAAGACCTTCTGTACTGCAATGTCTCCTCCTCCGTCACATCCACAGTGAGAAGACAAGTCATATAAGACTGTGCCACCTCCTTGCGCTTCAGAAGGGCTTTTCTGTACCAAGAAAACACGGCAGAAATGTAGACAAAGTCACAACATACAGAATGAAGAGAAAACTCTGTCTTCCCCTCATGTTCTTTGAAGTAGATTAATTTATCCTGTGATCGTTGAATGGAAAATTGGCCATTCTTTCTGCAACACCATATGGTAAGGTTTAGAACACATTCCAGCTAAGCACAGAAGGCAAATAAATGCCTGCTGGGAACAGAATCACCAGCTCTTCCGTGAATCAAAGACCAGCTCTGCATGTCTGGGCCCTGGCTTGCTGAGGGTTGGTCATAGACACCTTTAACACGATGCTGGCCCTATGACTCACACTGAGGATGGATTTTCTCAACACTTTACAAACAGGCATCATTTAACCCTCACAATGACAGTAAGAGACAGCCTTCATTGACAGAAAGGAAGTTAAAAGGAGCAGGAAAGGAGGGGACCCTCTCTGCAATTGGGGTGACTTTGAAGTCACAGACTTTGTTGTTATTACTTTTGAGAACCATTAGGGTGAAACCCATAACTCAGATGGTGAAGAGTCTGCCTCCCCAGGTAGACCATAGCTGACTCTACTTATGAGCTGGCATTGTGTTTGCTTTAACGTTTCTTACCCTCACACCATTCCCCAGGACCAGCTGACCAGCTCATTTGGGAAGCTCATGAAATAAGGTTCAACCCAGTCATGGCAGGAATGGGCCAAGGGGAACCTGAAACAGTGATTGCTTAGCAGTGGATCTCTTTCCCTCTCCACCGTATTTCTAAAACCATCTTAAATATGAATGTCCCAGCATAAAAACGAAACACAGAAAGTACTTAAAATTCAGAAACTATCTTGAAGACCATGGGAGATGGTGGACGGAGAGGGGAGAGAAAGGGAAAATATATATATAAAATAAAAACAAAAAAGTTAAAAATTCATAACCTATAAATTCAAGGAAGAAGCCAGGCGTGGCAGCAAACACTCGCAATTCCATTATTCTGAGGCTGAGGCAGGAGGACCACTGTGAGTTTGAGGCCAGCTTGGGATACATAGTTCAACACAAGCATGGGGATACATACTAATACTCTGTTTCTAGAAACAAAATAAACTAATATGTAAAAATAAATTACGACCGGATGATAGTGGCACACATTTTTAATCCCAGCACTTGGGAGGCAGAGGCAATTCTCTACAATTTTG
Organism: Myodes glareolus; assembly: GCF_982192425.1. Taxonomy (NCBI): domain Eukaryota; kingdom Metazoa; phylum Chordata; class Mammalia; order Rodentia; family Cricetidae; genus Myodes; species Myodes glareolus. The sequence goes on from NC_142034.1 coordinate 89,803,007, forward strand.
TGGCAAGCCTGATCTACAAAGCAAGTTCCAGGACAGCCAGGAATGTTACACAGAGAAGCCCTGTCTCAAAAAGCATACATACATATACATACATACATACATACATACATACATACATAGATGTGATCCTATCACCTAAATATATTATTTTGCTTTCATTCCTCTACATAGATTTATGTTATTACCGTTGATGGGAGAGACCAAGATTTCTAAAATGTTCACAATAAAAATGGCATTTTTGGTGTATTAGAAATGGGAAATTGAAAAGTAATGCTAGCTTTGTAGCCTTAAGTGCTAGCATTTTGTCATATTCTCAGGCCACACTCCACCCAGAGAATCCTCGGCTTCAGGGTTTTCTTCTTTGTTTCGCCGTACGTTGGCTGTGGAAAGGTAGGATTGGTGATTTGTTCTTAACACCCTGTAGTTAATCGTAAGCCGAACCAAAACTCATTTAACCACTTCCAAGCTGTGAAGTATGTAGGTTGCTTAAAATGTTCCATATCCAAGAATAACAAGAAAGAAAACATTTCTGCTCTGGGCCACCGCTACGAAAGGCTGTGGCCACGAGTTCTAAGCAGAAGTCTCTGGGGCAGCCCCTGCGTGACTCCTGGACATCATAGTCTGAACTCTTTGCAATACACATCCGAGCTGCTGAGGTATCTGAGAGCATCAGGAGGCAAGGAAATGACTGTGGCTTTCTCAAAGAATTGGCTGCACCCTCCCTACAGTGCGGGCCTGGTCCCTACAGTGCGGGCCTGGTCCCTGTGGATAACTGAAAATGTCCTTACACCCATAGCATTGCAGCCGCTTGGAGGGGAATACAGAGTAGTGTATGTGATGGTCTTTTTTCTGATTACACACATACAACACACACATCCACAGGTATATACACATACACTCATACATACGTCTCTCACACACACCCCAGCCTCCCCAGGCTCATTCCAGAGACCCTGTAGTTTCCAGCGCACTCTTCCAGAATTAACATCATCTTCTTCTCCAGCCACCCATCAACAAGTCTCTCCTTTCCTCTCCCCTCCCCTCCCTACCTCTTCTTCCACCTATATTTCTCTCTCTTCCCTTCTCCGTCTCCCCCTCCACTACCTCCTCCCTCTCCCCTTCTTTTCTTCATCTTTTTGCCTGCTGATTTGTTTGAAACAGCACCATTCTATGTAGCGCAGACCTGCCTGAGCCTCCCCACTGTCCTGCCTCAGCCTTCTGAGCTTTGTGGTGACAGGCATGGGCCACCATGCCAGGTCATCTCTCTGTTTCCTATCTGCCCGTTTCATCTCTCCGTCCTTACTAAACACTCCAGATTCTTTAAGTGAATGTTTAGCACAGAACAGTTCAGAGGAGACTTGGGGGGTCAGGCCTGGTTCCCAGTCAGGCCACCAAAAGGCTTTACTTGTAGAGAAAATAAAAATCTCCTCCTGAAGAAAATTACGCCCATTCCATACACAAGTTTGTCTTGAACCGTGGAGACTTAGAGGCACTGGACACAACTATAGAACCTTACTCTTTCCAGACCTGCTATGAGAAAAATATAGATGGTGGCTTCCCACCCTACTGATGTGGTGGGTGGTGAGGGTAGGACAGGGTGGCCCAGTCACCACCAGCATTGTTCAGTCATGTCATGCCAGCACCCCACAGCCTGGAGAAGGGGACAGGGTGATATTTCATAAACATTACCTCATATGTTTTGTGGGAGATAAGCTGTTTGCTAAACTTTGTCAGAGGAGCAGGCTTGGGAGAGCCTTCCATGTGACCATCTCCAGGACAGCTGATGCCTGCTTGGACTGGCTGTGGGGACCTCCAGCTTGGCTTGCCCAAAATACAGGAACTCCAAAGTGGAGCTGGCTCTGTTTAGTGTAAATAGAGGCAAATGATCTTGAAGGACTAAGGGGTCACACTAGGAAAGGTACTTCCGCCTCTTCTGGTCAGGAGCTGGGGTCTGTCAGCACCTGAAAGACAACCACACACCTCAGGAAGCTTTCACCTCCCATATGGCACTAACTCATTCTGTGGTTGCTCCCCATGACAGATTTACACAGGTCAGGACCTCAACATGGGCAGCTTGGTATGGAAACGGGAGTGGGGAGCCAGCACTGTTCAAGGTAGTGGAACCTGGGAAAACGAAATCGGCCCCTCGTTCCCCTGCCTGCCTCGTTCTTCCTTCTCCCAAGAACAAAAGGCTCATTGCTGATTGGTAGTGGGGTCTTGGTGGTAATCAGAGTGCCCCTTCCTCCAAACCCAGCCTCTAATCAAGATGGCCTCCGCCAGAGAGCTGAAGATCACAAAGGCCCCCGTAAGGAGCTCAACCAAGCTGACCAGGTCTGCATAGGTTAGCGGGTTCCTGCTCATTAACAAGTGAGGAATTGCTAGCACAGCCTTGCCTGAGCATAGAGACTATGAAAGGTTCAAGACCTTGGTACTTAACACTTTGAATGAAGTTCACCCAAACAACGTTAGTATGTGTATCTTTCACTTAATGATGACATGAAAGGTCTGAGTTGGATGGCTTCATGAAGACCAGGTCCCAGCTGAATTTCTACCCAGTTCCATCTTGATGGCCAAACATGAGAACTGAGTTCAGTGAGTTTTGAAGCTTGTAAGCATCGAGGGGAGTTGCTGTGTGGACTTGAGGGGGTTTGACAAATGTGAGCTGGAAGACGTTGTCTGCACCAAAGGTGTATGTAGCCTTGGCGTTGATGCTGCCTTGGGTAGAAATGGTCCCCGAGGCCCCAGCCCAATCCATATCTCTGGAAGAGCATACTGTCTCTTAGAGTGAACCGAACACCCAGCTGGCGTCAAATGGCATATTTCACTTATTGAGCTTTGTCTCGGAGCTTCAATTTCCTTGTCTGCAAAATACAGCATGATCCCAGCCCTTAAAGCCTGGATGCCAAGTAAAAGAGAGACTGTATGTGCAGAGCCTTAACTTTATATCAGGTGTGAGCCAGGGGCATGAAAGGGAAGCAGGCGATGAAGGCTATGGCTGTCTGTGTCCCCTTACTGCTTCTGAGAATAATCCCAAGAATCTCAAACAAGAAAATGAAATGGAAGGAAGCTGGGAGAAGGATCTCTCTCTCTCTCTCTCTCTCTCTCTCTCTCTCTCTCTCTCTCTCTCTCTGCCTTCCTTTCCCCTCCAACTCCACAACTCTGGAACTCTGGAATAGGCAAGTCTCATTCTCTGGCAGAATTAGATGCACCAACTTGGGCCTGATGATTGAACATGGGAGAGGAGCCTCCTTTGGGAAACGTGCTTCTAGACCCATGTTCTTTACCGGGATTCACTGGCTGATCATGGGGCAAGACAGAGGCACAGATACTATATTTATAATATATGTGGCTCTTACTATGCATTTGCTTCCTATGTGAGTTCCAGCTCCTCTTTGAGTCCACAGTTATTTGTGTTTAAATTAGAGAAAATGATGTCTACTTATTATGATAACTGTGGTCAAAGGCAGGCTTGTGCATATAATCAAGAACTGCGCCACATATATTATTATGTGCAGCATACATATATTAACATGATGTAAGATTTGCAGCTATTTGTAGGCGCTATTGTAGACACTGTGCTACATAATTACTTTATGTTTATCAGGGAAACCTTAAGGTATTGCCTATTTTAATTCTCACATTGTAGCTCAAGAAAATGAGAAGGAAGCACCACCCTAGACCACTGTCAGCACTTGGCACATCCAACTTGCAAAATTGACCCTTTTATTCCCAACTTATGTCCCCATTCTTTAGTGGCTTATGAATGACGTCAAAGTGGGAGACTCCCATCAACTTCCACCTCACCTTCCCCCTCTTTTAGACTTTAAAATCAAGCACTGTGACTGTGACATCGGATGACACCGACCTTGGCTGTGACGATCCAAGCTCCCCTGACAGGAGCGCCATAGAAACAAGAATCCTGAGCCAAAGGCAGTTTGGGGAACAATGCCTTCATCCCTGAACTCACAGCTGAGGAAGCAGATTCCAGAGTCAGGCTTGTGAGCATCACTCACAGAGTGGGAATGTGGCCCAGCTCCTCAGAGTGACCCTCCCTGTTGCCCATCAGCCTACCTGAGCCCATTGTCCCTAGGGTCTACTTTCTTCAAGTCCTCTTTCTGATGAGCACACCGCCCCCATGGCTACCTAGGTCCTCACCACGACTGGCTGATCCTTGTTTACTTGAAAATTCCGTTAATTGTAGAAGACTCCACCGCTGCCCCCACCGACACTGGGCCCTTGTGTTTGGCTTTTACATTCTGTGCTTCCTAATTCCATTCCTGGGACTTAATTATGATTACACGGCTTTATAACATAGAGTTGATTTTAAGTAATGGCCCTAATTAAGAGTGAATTTTAATTAAGCTTAATTCAGAGCCCTCCTCCGATTGCCAAAGATTTGCAGCCTGAACGGAGGAGCTGCTGTAGCGCAGAACTCACACGTGACTTTGTCTCCGTGCTGCGACTGCTGCTATTGTTGCGTCGACCGAACCATCTGCACCTGCTCTGCAGTGCCTGGTCCCCGGACACAAGTTCAGCAGGCTGCAGGGGTAAACCAGATTCCACCATCCAGAGGCAAACCTGAACCCCAGAAATAGGAATTCAGGAGTCCCTTAGCCTGGAAGTTGGGAACCTGGACCTCGAGGGCACAAATGTATTACACACATAACCCATTCTGCTTAACACGGAGGCTGTCCACTTTTCTCCCAATTGCTTGTCCCATGGTAAGATGAACAGACCCAGGAGACCAGGCCACACAAGGAATGAAGACAGGGAAAGATGATACCAGCCCCATTTTCAGCACCCTTGGTCCTGTTTCAGTGTGGCTTTTGAGAAAACAGTCATGATCAGAGTGTAGCTTGGCAAAAGCCAGCCTCACTCTCTGCCTTGGCCACTGCACAAAATCTTAGAGGATCACAATGCTAGGCAGGGGCATTCCAGCGCAGCCACAGGCATTATAGAGTAGGGGGAAACAAGTCAACTCATTTTTGAATGAAATTCCACCCTACCGTTAAAATTGCTGTAAAGTGATATTATTGGGGATGGCATTTTTACAAAACAATTAAAGCTTAATACTTCCAAATCAGAAACTGTTACCTTCAAAATGCCCAAGATCATGGTCTGTCTTATATTTTTTATTTTTTTTGTTGTACATACAAAGCTGAGATTTTTGCCCTTCACATGTTTAGAAGGACTGAGAATTGGAAAGACAGCTTGTGAGGTCACCGCAGAACGCAGCATAAAGTCCTGTCCTAATGCCATGTAAGATTAGCTCTCATTTGTCTGCATGGCCATGTGGGTAATAGAATTCTTCCCAAAAATCTGGGGTCCCTGAGCCCTGATGGCTCAAGGGCATGTGTAAACATTCTGTGGGTGCTTCAAGCGAGAAGAGCGACAGCAACCCATTCTCTAAGGGTTGTGGTGAAGTTTTCCTGTAGGTAGAGGTCAGTACCGTCTACCTGTGCTGAATGTCGTTGCCACGCTCACGTGTTGGCTAACGAAGTACCCACCTGGGAAAGTCACCCACAGGGAAGTCAAGCTCTAAAAACAAACAAACAAACAAACAACAACAGCAAAACCATTTTGACTTTTCTGGAGGAAACGGAAAATGAAAAATAGGATCTGGTTACTTTGAACGGAAGAGGGGTAATTTCACTCACAAATGCTATACTTAAAAGCTCAATTTGAAAACAATCATTCAATTACTATTTATCAGGCTAAGTTAAAAGGAGAAGCGGTGGGGAGAAAAAAAACAAAAGAGAGAAGTCGTGTCTCAATGCCCTTCCATGTGCTCCTCCTTAGGCTGGAAAAAAGACAAGAAGGCTTGGAACACAATAGACAAGCATCCAGTGACATTACTGGGCCAGCCACAGAAGCTTCAAACTGAGTATCAAGAAGACACTTTTGTTTACCCTAAACTACTGGCACAGATACTGCCAGGTCTGGGGCTTCCTCCTGCAATATGGAGACCAAACACTAAGAAAGATATCTGTTCTTTTTTCTAAGGGTTTGGGGGTAAAGTTACCATCAAAATCTTCAGCTCAGCCTAAGGTGCTTAACTGTTCCTGCTCCATGGCCTCCACCTTTTCCACCAGTGAAATTCCACAGGAGGAGCAGAGGTGACTCAGCCTTGGTCTAAACACTAAGAAGTCCCAGAGACTCGCCTCTCCTAAGTAATGCAACCCAGAGAACCACCCCATTACAGTCAGGAACTCGTTCATTCTTGGTATTTTCATCCCGCTGGCTCAAGGCAAGGTGTCAGAGTGAGGGGTTCTGTGGTCACCATGGGTGGCTTCTCAAGACACCTATTTTCTTCTGTCACCAGAAGACCTGCCTGGAGGTTGAATTCCTAGGCTGAAAATTACCCACCGAGGAACTTCAGGCTGTGGTCCCCTCCTCTGTAAAGCAGAGACAACAGCAGCACCTACCTTGCAGGATTGTGGTGAGGGTATAAAGAGATGATGCTTAGCAAGTGCTCAGCGGGTGCCCCAGTGGTTAGCACTAACTCTGCCTCAAGCTTGGCTGATGCAGGAGAGAGGATCCTAGGCGCAGAAAGGCCCACAGGAAGTGATGAGAGCTCAGCTCCTCCAAGAACCGCCAAAAGGCGTTGTGTTCTTCCTTGCTTTCCCGAGAACCCAGCTGGCAGGTCTGGGGCTGATGTAGCTCAGATTCGCTTCCTCTGAGGATCAGGCTGATAGTGAATTCCCGGAGAATCCTTGCAGGCACCATGTCACCTACCCAAATCTGCACACACATGCACACTCTTCCTTTCTGTGCATCGCCTCTTCACATTTGAGCAGAGCCAGATCCCTGCAGGCAGAACAGCTGTCCAGGCCTGCGACAAAACCCATTGCTGATCTCTGAGTGAGGCCCAGTGCATTTCAGCCTGGGGATTTATACCGCGCAGAAAAATCCACAGAATAGAAAAATGCAAATCAATTGTAGAATATAATATTATCATTGTCAACATAAAAGACTTGTATTTACTGCCCCTTAAAAGAAAATACTCCATAGTGCCATTTGTTTCAGGGAATGCAAAAAAGGTTTCAACAACTAACAGGGCATGTTTCTGAGCAAAATATGCCCCATATGTGATGTTGGAACACATATTGTCAGTGGCCACTAGTGTGTCTGTATTCTTGCAAACAAACCCATGGCCTAGAGTCCCAGAAGGTCACTGCCAGCCTGTCTCTCTCGGCCATAGGCCTTCTATTTGTCACTGGCCACACATGAACCAGGAAACACTCTGAGACAGGCCATGGGGCAGGCACATCTCAGGACCAGATAGCTGCTGACTGTGCTTCCAGAGGAGCAATAATGGAGCTCAAAGACAAATGGCTCTGGGCAAAGGGATGCTGTGGAGCAAGGCTGGGGGGGGGGGGGTGGCCCCTCTCATTTCTCTGGGGCAGTGATCCTCGACCTGTGGGTTGTGACCCTTTGAGGGTCTCATATCAGATAACCTGCATATCAAATATTTACATTGTGACTCATAACAGTAGTAGAATTACATTTATGAAGTATCAATGAAATACTGTTATGCTTCGGGGTCACCATAAAATGAGGAGCTATATTAAAGGGTCACAGCGTTAGGAAGGCTGGGAGTCGCTGCTCTAGGGTATGCCCTTACAACTGTATACCCCCTCAAGTTCAAAATATCACTCCCCATTTTCTGTCTTGTTCTAGGTATATATCACCAATGAGGCCATGCCATTGGGGAATTGATTGAACAACACATTTTTCCTTTTGTATATAAGCTCGGGTATCTAACATGACACATCACAACAATCATTTTATTTTTTGAGGGGTCTGGGTCTAAATTTATAAGGCTAGAAACAACAATTACCTTAATGACACTCTATGTAAAATAATATATTTTCTAAGTGGGTCTCTCAATAGTCTTCGGGAAAATGCTAGTACAAGACAACTAGACCATTGGTATCTGTCGGGATTGGCTCTAGAAATCCATGTAGATAGCAACATGCAGGGCTGCTCCAATCCCTAAGGGCAGATGGCAAGGATCTACATGTGTCTTACGGGCATCCTCTCATATAATTTCAACAATACCTAATACCTAATAATGTAATGTGTTAGACTGTGTTGGTAATAATGATAGGAAAATGCCTATAGATGTTTGATGCAAGTTTTCTCAAAAACTTTTTTATTCACTTTTGGTTGCATACACAGATGTGAAGCCTAAAAAAACAAACAAAAACAAAACAAAACAATAGACCAAATGCATTACTACAACCAGTTTACTCTGAGCAAACAATGACTTGAGGCTGGGAGGTGTAACCTGGCCTGTGTGTAGGCGAGTCAAGATCTATGCTCATGTCTCCCTTGCTCCAGAAGTATCCATGCAGAATAACCCCTGCCCTGCCCTGCCCTGCCCTGCCCTGCCCTGCCCTGCCCTGCCCTGCCCTGCCCTGCCTTGCAGGCAGTATCTTGTGGGCATCACACTCAGCACTCACAGAGGAGAGGAATCACCATGCCATCTTTACAGCTGAGGAATTGATGCTCACGAGAGGAAAAACATTAACCCAAGCCATTCCGTTATGATTCAGCTCTACAGGGACCTGAAGCTCAAGTCCTGATTTCGGAGACAGTGCAGGCTCAAAGGCATTCTAAATGTCATTCCTCATGCCCCTCCCTCAGGTTACATGAGCATCGCGACTTGGAGCAGCCAAATCAGTGACCTCATTTCACACCCTCACGTCCCTTGTTGTTGTCACTTGCAGTTCTTGCAGACGGGGAATGCCTCCATAAGTGAGAGGCAGTGCAGAAAGGATTTCTTGGTAGCCTCAGGCAAATGCGATCTAGGACTCATGGTGAACTAGAGGAACCATGGCAATCAGAAAGCAATTGAAGAAAGAAAGGAAGAAATCCTTTCTCACAGAGGCAGCTACCCTCCCTGCCCTTGTCTTGGTGTGTGTGTGTGTGTGTGTGTGAAATGCATTGTCCTACTGACTCAATCCCAGTTCATCCATCACTGACACCCTCTTGGCTTCCCCAAAGTGTCCTCAAAGCCGGGGGCGGGTGGCAAAGCATAATATATTCATTAGTTTGTTCTTGCTGAAAGAAAGCAGAATAGAAGATTCACTCACTGAGGCAACAAACATAGCCAGTGAAAATGGCGAGCATGGTGTCTTGGGCCAGGTAGTCAGAGGAAGGGCACACCGATGGTCAATAAATTGATCAATACAGATTACTAATACATTGGTGGGGGACAGACAGCAAGGAACAGACATTAGTCAGTTGAAGAGGTCAGTCAAGCCCCCCAGAAGACTGAGCTAAGGAAAGAAGATAAACCCCAAAGGGCAACCAACCTTATGTGCAAAGCCCCTTGAAAGGCTTCCCTGTGGCTATAACATTGAACTCAGATCTGGCCCTGGGAAGACCTGGTGACAAGTTCCAGAAGGGACAGTGCCAAGCTCCAGATGGCTGCTCACACCAGAGTGTCCATGATGGTGCCAAGGTCACACAGTCCAGATTCAAGTTTCAATCAACAATGAATCACGGCCACCCCAGCAGCCCAACAATCCACACCCCAAACTTCCACCTAACCCACCACACCCACAATGACAGTTTGTTTGAGCAACAGAAAGGAGATTATTCCAAAATACACTTGGTTAGAAAAAAAATAATTCACGGGGAGGGTAAGGTTTTCCAGTTTCATCTTTAAACAGCAATCAGCGCTGGATTTCAGGACTTGCACCTGCTGCGAGGATTTGGCCCTGGAGTTAATGCCTACAAACTCTTCTTTGGCCAACTCTGCATGAATAGGGAGGAGGGGCGGTGACTAAGAGGGTAGGTGGGAGGCTAGGACACTGACTGCACTCTCAGGCACCAGCGCTCAGCCCCAGGAGGAAGAGACTGGAAGCCCCACCTTAATAACTTAGGACATTAGGTCACTAAGAGGAAAATTACTTCCCCAAGATCATGTAGTAATAAACGTCGGAAGTGAAGCTAACCATAACTCACCAGTTACTTAGCTATTGCTAATTAGCCAAATGTACGAATCACTGAAAAGGTTCTAGGTGCCTGGGTAGGGGATTGGGGCAGCCTGATTGTGTTGGATTATCAACACCTTCATTCTTGTTCTCATTTGTTTCATTGCTATCTTGCCTCAATTTATTGTATCACTATCCCATTTAACAGATGAGAAGACGGAGCCTAGGAGGGGAAGCAGTTCTCTGTGTCAACCAGCTCTTACATGGTCAAGTGAGGATTCGTATTGAGGTAAGCCCAGTCACTTTCAGAAAGTGGCTTGTGCCAAGAGAGGGAAAGATGGAGACCTTCTACATTCAAGGAGATTAGGAAATAGGATTCCAAAGGCCTGACTCTGGACAGGATGCTGTATTGCAGGGAAGCTCACCGTGAAGATCGGTGCTCAGTGAGGGACGTAGAGTGTGAGCAGCAAATTTGAACTTTTAAAGTCCTATCAATTTTCAAACTTACACAATGGTTCATTAAGGGAATGTCTTCATCCTTCATCCTTAGTAAGTTCATGGGGGTGCAGTCACGCATCCAGGGCTAGGCTAACTGCAGCTCTCATGTTGCTCAGGAAAAGTGTCTGCTATGCATGTGTGTATGCGTGTATACAAGGAGCAAACAGTTGAGATGAAATGTTCACAGTGGATGGATCTAATGAGCACACTCGGGCTTCTGAAGGTCGCACCCCAAACACACGAGACACAGAAAGGGAAAGTTGGCAGGTTCCTCATGAGCGCATGGAAATTCCCTGAATCCTACTCCATGGATGGTTCGGCCCATTTCCGTGTCTTTGTCCCCTGTCCTGCTTCTCCGAAGTTCTACCAACACTAATTCATCCCTTTGGCTTTGCATGTCTGGTTTTTAACTGCGTGTAGCCCTAAAAGCTATGCATCATTCGATCCTAAGGAGCTGGAGTGTGGGGTGTCTATATTCCCTGCTGGCTGAGAGCCTGCGTTTAGGTGAGTTCGCCCCATGGGGGAGAGGAGCATTATGGGAGGGAGTAGTGGCAGGTGAGAGGCATGGGAGAGCAATGAGGTGGGCAAATTGCACATCCTGGAAAAAGCAAGGACTCAAAGGAACCAGAGGGGCAGAAAGGCTGCACTAAAAAACCCTTCATCTGAGTCAGGGGAGGGCTGACCCAGACCCTGGGAATAAAGTCACATGTTTTTTAAAAAAAATTCCTCTGCTGGTTATCATTTCCTCTTGAAACTAAATAAGCCATCCAAATTTAAAAAAATAAAATAGTGGGGTGTGAAGCATGACTCGGCAGTTAGGAGAACTTTATTGTTCTTGTAGACAGCCCAGTTCAGTTCCCAGAATCCATCTCAGGGAACTTACAGCCACGCATGAAACAAGCTCCTGGGGATCCACGGTCCTCTTCTGCACTCACACATATACAGGTCCTGGTCTGCAACCCCCCCCCATAAACATGTAATAAAAAGTAAAAATAATCTTTAAACATTTTTTAAAGAGTGGTGATCATTGCTAAAGTCAATTTCATCTGTGACATTTTGGTTAGCTTTACCTCTCAAAGAAAACTGAAGAATAATGTTGTAGGCCTATCTATACTAAGGGCTAAAATTAATATCTGCATTGATGGAGATAGTTTCCCATGTGAAGAAGCATATGAAAATTTCACTCTTACTCATTGTCAGAGGTAGGACAAAATTAATAATTTTGGGTAAGTGAATTAACGAAAGTTGATGATAATGATAATTTATAGCATTTTGGAAAGCGATTTTTAAAAACAACCCCCAGAAGGTTGTCATAGGGGCGCACACCTGTAATCAAACACTCAGAAGGCTGAACAGGAGGTTCAAGAGTTCAAAGCTAGCCTGTGCTACTTAGCCTGTGTCAATAACAAAGCTCTGAAAAATAACCTGAATGTGCAAAATGAAGGAAAAGACCGAATACATGATGGCACCCATATTGAAGGAATATTAAAATAGCAATGAGGAAGATTAAGCTTGTTATGGACTGAACTGTGCACATTGAAATCTAACCCAGCCTCTAGGGGTGACTGAATCAGGCACAAGGAAGTCAGTCATGGTGAAATGAGGTTGTGAAGGTGGAGCTGCAGTCTGACACTCCACCACACAGGACAGAAGGTGAGCATTTGCAAGCTCCATCAGAAGCCAAACTAGCCAGCATGTTGAATGTGGCCTCTCTAGCCTCCAGAGCTGAGACAAATGAGATTTGGTTGTTAAAATCACCCAACCCATGGCATTTGTCTGGCAGACCAAGCAAACTAACACAATTCTCTCACCCAAAAGCAGTAAGAAAAAAATCTCAAAACTAAAGTGTATTTGTATTTGTGGTATCCTTTTTTTCCAAGACAAGGTTTCTCTGTGTAGTCCTGGCTGCCTTTGTAGAGCTCACTTTGTAGACAGGCTGGCCTCCAATTCACTGAGATCAGCCTGCCTCTGCCTCCCAAGTGTTGGGATTAAGGGCGTGCACCACCACCACTTGACTAGGAAGAATTCAGATTCCTAACTCACAGTCCCATGCTAGGCTCACAGTATTTTTGTCAGGGTCACTGGTCTCCTTAGTCATGCTCAGAATGACACTATTTGCCATTCTTTATCAAGTGCTATGTGCCAGGCATGGCAGAACAGTCTCTATTTTATGCCTCATCTCACCTAATGTCCCCCAAATGGGTGACTATCATCACTATCATTTCAGAGACATTAAAACCAGAGACAGGGGCCCCAGTCCCACAGCAAATGAATGGACAAAGCCCCAGGCTGGGCTGAGGCTTTGTCTGAATCCACATCACACTCTTTAGGTCCATAGACACACAATGTGTCAAAACAGTCTACAGCTTGCCTCTGCAGCAGAGGAATAAATTAGTTGCCCATGGAGATGGCGGTAGACATGTCCCAAGAGGAGTGTGAAGATTTTCTAGTCTCTCCCTCCATGCCCCTGGAGCAGCTCTCCTGTGCTGGGACAGTAAGAGTCCCAGGGAGCTCCGACACAGTTGGCAATATGCCAGATGCCATCACTATCCTCATCAGACGTTCTGACTTTCCAGGGTGGTGGTGTCCTTGTATAGGGCCCACTCCCGCTCTCCGGCTATAGCTCCTCACACATGGGGAACGAGACACATAGGGAATGAGAAAGGCTGCAGCAGACAGCTCATGAGGGTCCTTATTGAGAAACTTCTTTGAAAAGCTCCACCACCGCCTCTTATTAAAATCATACTATTTGTCTTGTATCTCCCTGAAATCATCTTATTTTGACCCACATTTAAGCATATCATCTCTTTGATGCCCAGAATGCCCCTTGATGTATCTCCAGCTTTCCTGTATTTATTATTTCTTTTCTACATCCCCATGACAGTCTTTGCTTAACCCTGTGTGACAGCCACAGCACTAAGCACATGGGTTCCTGGCTTTGGGTCCATCTTACTCTCATTGGAAAGACCCCTCCCATGACAGGTTCTCTATAGGATAAAAAGACAACTATTCATTTCAGATATTTTGCATTGGCATGAATTTTGGTATATTAATACAAATTCTAAGTCAGTTTTGTTACACTATATATATATATATATATATATATATATATATATACTCTTGTTTAAAGGACCTTTTTTAAATTTGTATATTGATACAAATTTAAGGTCACTTTTGCTGCAACACACTGTACATATGTTTTTATTCTTGTCTAAAGAGTTTTGGTAGATTGATACAAATTTAAGGTTGCTTTTGTTACCACATATTGTATATGTGTTTCCCCTCTTGTTTAAGGTACTGTACCTATGCAATTCATTTTAAAATGTAAGGTGAAGTTCTTTGTTGAAAGCTATTATTATAAACTATTTAGTATAATCAAAAAACATAGGTTAGGGTTAGTTGTTCATAACAATCAAATTTGTAGATACGTTAGGCACATTTTCTATATCATATAGAGATATATTTTAGATAGATAGATAGATAGATAGATAGATAGATAGATAGATAGATAGATAGATAGAGGGTCTTCAAGCCTTTCAAAGACCTACAGAATATAGCATTTAAACTGCTTTGTTAAAAAAATAGGGCTTTTTATGACAATGAGTCAAATCTGCTTCATGCAGTACCAATTTACTCCAGAGAAAATGATGGGCATTGAAGAAACTCTGTAGGAGCTTGCTTGTGGAAAAAAACTGCTTTTACCTTGACTGCTTGACAGAATACTGTACAAACTAGACATGCAGAACCCACAGGAAAGTGACTTCACCACACCAAGGTGGGATGGTCCTTCAGGATTCCTGCTTCACATGAGAATCTGCCAGACATTCTGTAGGGCACAGAGGAAAGCAACTGATGAATTTTACCAATACATGGCAGAGCAGTTCATCAACTTTTCTGCTTTATAGAAGTGTCTGTCAGATGCTCTAGGCCTGTAGGCTGAAGATGGGTGCCCCAGTGAGGTAGAAGAACTTTGGTTGACTGTCTAGGCAGTTAAATGTCTCTGTCATGTGTAACATTGTTGGAAGTTGCTTACTTAAATAATATTATATCCTTTTGGGGCCTTTGATGGAGTTGAAGACTAGAGAGTTATAGTTGCAATTTTCTTTAATTATGAAAGAAAGCAATTTAGGTATAAAAGTTTGGATACACTAAAATAAGGTAGGTAACGTAGCATTTCCTCTGAATTTGTTAAATGCAAATGAACTAGACATTGTTAATGAAATTATTGCCTGTATATGTAAATAGACAAATATATTGTGTATACTTATTGTACTTACTGTGTATAGTTTTCCTATGTTAGTTAAAACCTTTCATTTTTATTTAGACAAAAGAGGGGAAATGTTGTAGAATTTATTTTAAGGTTTGTTACTTTTGTTTATGCTGAATTTGCTTAATTCTGTAAAGCTGTGATAATTTGTCTTTTTAAAACATCTAATGGTCCTAATAAAGAGCTATATGGCCAATAACAAGGCAGGAGTAAGGATAGGGGGGTCTGCCAGGCAGAGAATATAAATAGAAGGAGAAGAGAGGAAGGAAGGAAGAGAAGTAGAGGAGGACACCAGGAGTCCGCCACCCAGCTCCACAGCAAGATACAGAGAAAGAAGTAAGATATACAGAAGTAAGAAAGATAAAATCCCAGAGGCAAAAGATAGTTGGGATAATTTAAATTAAGAAAAGTTGGCTAGAAACAAGCCAAGCTAAGGCTGGACATTCTAACTAAGAGTAAGTGTCCGTGTATGATTTATTTGGGAGCTGGGTGGCAAGTCCCCAAAGAAAGAAAAGAGCAAAAATATCCACAACAGTTCTCTGTGGGTCCATGATGTACTGGGTCCTGCTCCCTCCCCTATTGTCCATGACCTAGCACAATCATAAGATGGGAAAAAAGTATGGATGAGTGAATACAGAAAGTACTAATTTTAAGCTGGATTCCTCTGCCCACTGATGACGGCTTTGCTTTAACCTCCTGCCCCTGTAATCTAAAAGACTGTTCAGAAAAGATAATTCACATCCTGGTTATCAGTCCCATTTCTAACTCCACACCATGGATTCACTCTAGTTTTAAGAACCTTGCCTACCCTCCCCTGACTTTTATTTCTTCATCTGAAATATACATCAGTTCTGTCTCAGTCTCCTGAAGTTATTTTGAAGCTCAAACAGCACAGAAGCTCTCGATGCTCTTTGACTTCAGTGACCACCAAATAGACGTTAGGATTAATATTAGGACTCCCTAAGGGAGTCAGCTGCAACGTTTTGTCTCCTAGGAATGTCAGAAACTACACCAATAAAATCCCACCGCATTACTGCCCAAACATGAGCTGAACAGGGACAGTAGACTTGCTAACGCGGACAAGGACAAGGAGGAGGGTGGCTCACCAGGCCTCAAACCTAGACAAAAACTATAGGCAATTGAGGAACAATAAGAGCAGGACAGTCTTCCCTAGGGGAGAGCACACCAGTTGATTGTCTAATACCAAATGGTCAGCCCGGAAAACATGGATACAAGTAACATTATACAAACTGAGCAGATTGTATTTAAGAATATATACATACACACGTATGGATGTCTACATTCCTAAATACATATATGTATAAACAAATAATAAAAAATGACAAATAATAAAAATAGAGTTCATAAATTTGAAGCAGTGCAAGGAAGGGTATATTGGAGAGTTCAGAGGGAGGAGAGTAAAAGGAAAAATAATGCAATTATATTATAATCTCAATAAAATTAAATCATTTTTTAAAATTAAAAGTACAATTCTTTGATGTGTATAACACTGTGTTTGGTTAATTTTGGCATGTGATGCTATTTATTTTCAAGATTTTTAATAATAAGATTAATTAAACTAAAAACAAAGATTAGAATCCCTGATGCTAGGATTGTGTTTACAGTCCTTAAATCCATATTTAAACGTAAAAGACTCAAGCATAGATGGTCTGCTCCAAACTGCTGCCATGAAAACCTGACTAAACACCTGAAATGTAAGTACCTCTTCAAGCAGATGTTGGCTGTACTATACCATCTGGGAATCCACAAGCAGGGACTATCTCTAAAATAAGACTTCTGCTTCTTTTGTCAAGATAAAAATCTGATTAGGGAAAAGTAAAATATAGCATTTAAAATTTCTGGTCATCTGTCATCCAGAAGATAGGTGACGAATTTGATTTAAATCTGGATTCAGGTGAAATAATCACAGGATCTAAAAAGTGGCCCCTGCCCCTCCTGGCTTGTTTATCAACAGAAACCAGCTCCCAAAATACCCAGTTCTGTATACTTGAATGTCACAGCTGCAGAGCCTCGGGTGGAGAGGCAGAGTGTGGGTGACATGCCACCCTCCACCCCACAACTCACGGCTGTACCATCGTGAGCAAATGACCTGCCCTCTGTGCCTTAATCTCTTTCTTTGTGACACACAATAGTGATCATACTCACCTCACATGGGCTTCATAGACGGAACAAGTGAGTTAATAATGCTTGTTAAAAGCTTGGAAGAGTGCCTTGTTATAAGTGTTAAGTGAAGTAAGTAATTGGAGGCTAACTCAAAACTGAAAGAAGATGGTAGGTTGTAACCTCAGGGCCTCCAGGACCATTCTGCATTTTTGTTGCTAATTTTTATTTCAGTATTGGTTCGGAAGGGTGGGAAGGAGGCACAAAGAAAATCCTTTTGGCTCTGCCTGTGTCATTGGCTGTTGCCGGGGCAGGGAGAGAAATCAATGAGAAGTTGATAAACAATTTGCAGTCCTCGCTGGAAACTCCCTAAAATTGATCCCACTAAGATCCTTGACTTTCTAGTCTATAAAGCACGTAAAAATAAACATAGCTTCTCTTTAAGGTAGTAGGAACTGAAGTTTCATTATTTTCAGTAATAATGCTTTTTAATGTTACATAAGAGCCTCTTCAACATAAAATACAATAGCAGCATTCACTATAGTAACCAGAAACACCATAGAATGAAGTGGTACCTGAAGACCTCAAAATGTATCTGACCACCTCATCTGCCTTCTAGGTAGGCCCAGTCCCGCTGTGCTGCGGAGTCGGGAGCACCTGACTGAAACTCGGTGACATAGGTGACATGCATTGTTCTATGTCAACTGCCATTCATAATCAGGAGATTCCTTTGATTATGAACCTCGGTTTCTAAGTGCTACATAGTGGCACTCTATCTGAAAGCCAGGACGCTTCTCTGGTTGGGAGGATTAAAGCTCATCAAAGCAGAAGAAAGTAGACTATGACTCTTTCATACATCCCTAGCGAAATTAGTGACATAATGGTTCTAGTCAAGGGTCAGCCTTAGACAGTTAGACATTACATGCCCACGAGGAACTCATGCTTTCAAAAGACAAAATGCAGCGTCTAGTGTTACCTCAGGATCTAATGTTCAAATTATGACAGTGCCAGAATGAAGGGGTGTGACAAACACCCTCACAGAGATACAGTAAGCAAAACTGAGAACCCACAAAGCTAGAAGTATCTTCAATTAAAACAGTGACAGAGATAGAGGAGCAATCTATAGATTACAAGGCTCCATTTGTCTGTCTGTCTATATATATATATAGACATACCTGTCTGGCTATGCCATTTAGAATGTATGAATCTTTTTGAATTCCATCTGAAATAATCTGGTGAGTAGGGGTATGTGTGTGTGTGTGTGTGTGTGTGTGTGTTCAAAGATAAAAATATCTAAATCAACTGGATATTTGGTATTAAAGAAATATGTTACAATTTAGGGATGAAGATGATATTTATTTGGGTTACTTTATTTGAGCTAAAATCAACTTCACGTAGCATAAAATACATGATTTAAAAGCAAACAAATTGACAGTATTCAGTACATTCAAGATGTTGTTCATTTGTTTCCATCTCGTTCCAGAATGTTTATTTATTGTAAAATAGAACTCCATTCCAATAAGCAGTTGGTTCCCACTTCCCCTGACACCACCCCAATATATCATATCATTCTCTACAGTTGCCCTATTCTGGACATTTCAAATAAATGAATAATATAAGGCATTTCCTTTCTGTCTTATACCTTTTACTTAGCGCATTTTTGAGTTTTGTTCATTGTATATCATGTATCAGTTACTGCTTTTTATGACTGGATGGTAGTCCCTCATGTGGTTATAATTTATCTGTTCATTTTCTAATAGACCTTTTCTCCATTCTCATAATTTCGGTATTGTGTGGCATGTTGTTATGAACAGGTGTCTACACAGACCTGTTTGAGCACCTGTTTCTAATTGTTTTGGATACATCCCTACAAGTGGAATTTCTAGATCATTCTATGTTTAACTTGTTGAGGCTCCACCAAACTATTCTTCACAGAAGGTGTACATTCCCATAAGCAGTGGACAAGGATTCCCATACCCTTGTCATCTCCCCCCGTATTTTTCAGGGTGTTAGCATGACCATCCTATTGCTTTTAAAGCAGTTGATCTTACACTGTCCTGATGAAGACTGATGTTAAATCTGTGCCCTCTACTCGGTCATTTCTATTTCCTCCTGGATACATATCTACCCAAGACTTTTAAAATTAGTTGTTTCTTTTTATTGTTGCATTATAAGAACTCTTTATTTATTATGCATATTAGACCCATGTTAAGTATAGAAATTGCAAATAGCCTCTCTTATTCTGGAAATCGTCCTCTTAGCATCCTTAATGATGCTATTTGGTATATACAGGTCTTTATGCATCGACTTAATGGTATTTGCTGCTTCCTGGTGCTTTGGTACAATATCTAATAATTTATTGCCTGACTGAAGGTCCTGGAATTTTCTTCTGTGTTTTTTTCTAAGAGTCACAAACTGTTATCTCCTACATATGAGCTCTTGATCCAGCACGAATCTGTGTGTGGTAGGAGGTAAGCTTTGCTGTCTCACACATAGGCTGTTTCATGGCAAGACCCCTCATCTAGAGAAACACAAAATGCTTTCAGCTGAATGGAAATGTTTACTCAATAAAATCACTTTGAAAGAGAAGATACAGGTAAAATAAGATTGCTCACGACTCTGTCATCGCTGAAGTTAGATAATGAATTCATGGAATTCATGATGCCAGTCTGTCTACCTCTATAAATATTCTTAAAATATTGTCCATGCTGAAATGAGGGCATCATTTATTAGAGAGGACTTAGAAATGTGTCTGGTGAAAATGCTTGTCTGAAATTCTTCTCCAAGTAACTTTGATGAGGGAACGAGGACTGATCCAAATGAAATGGATTGCTCGTACACAGAAGTAGATTGAGACTGTGTGATGACAGGGGTGGGTCATTCTTCCGATCTTCCTATTTCTTCATATATTTGGAAACAAATCACAGTTTCTAAAATGTAATGTGTAATTTATTGCCTAACAGCAAGAACTTGTCCAGATGAAGACAAGAGGAGCTGGACAGTAGGACAGGGTAGCTGGTGTTTATTGTTCTCAAGAGCCAGTAAAAGTCAGGTTTCCTGGCCGAGGGGCAAAGTTCAGAACATCTCCCACGGGTGATTTGGTTGAGGCTTGATTATCTGAGCATTACTGATCAGTAATCTTGATAACTTGATTTTACTCAAGCAGATGGGAGAAGAAAGGGTGGCCTACATAGAGGACCTTAGAAGGACAAACAGTTAGAATGGTCTAGAGGAATCTAGTATAGATTCCAGGAGACTGGACATGGGATATGAGGGATGAACTTGCAAATTCCTGTAACTCCAGTTTCAGGGGATTTGATGCCCTCTGCCCCATTCAGGTACCTGCATGAGTGTGATGCACATAAACTCACACAGGCACACACACACACACAGACACCGCACACACACACACAGACACACACCACACACACACACCACACACACACACACAGACACCACACACACACACACACACAGACACACACCACACACACACACCACACACACACACACACAGACACCACACACACACACACACACACACACACACAGACATCACACACACACACACACACACACACATACACACACCCTCCACAGCCTTCTTAAAAGTCTGAATTCCTGAATTTTTTATCGACAACTTAGGTGGTGTGGCAACACCAAGGCTAAGATCCCCCACGCGGTGGCTGCTCCCCCAGACAGACCAGCCTGTTCCAGTTCATGTGCTATTCCCTGACCCCACCATCTGCACATAAGAGTAAAGTCAAGGCCGTGTAACCTATCACCATAATTTAAGCAAAAAAAAAAAAGATTTCCCCTTTTGTAATAAAATAGGATTTTTCTGCAACTCATCTTGTCCCTACTAAAAGGGAAAAGAATGAAACATGTGCACAGAAGTTTAAGCATCTCAATAAAAAAAAAAACATTTATGAAGCTGTGTTCCTTTGTTTCAGGGAAGACAGCTTTAGCTCGATCTGTCTGACATGCAGGGGTGACTGTGGGTTACAAAGAAAGAACAATAATGATGCCCTTCTTCTAAAGATCTTCCACGCATAGAATTCCATGTATAGAATTCCATGTATAGAATTCCGTGTATAGAATGCTCTTTCTGATGCTTCTTGTGTATTTCAGAATGCCCTCCTTCCAAAGATCTTCCATCCCCTTCTCACCAGGAAGCTAACTGATTGAGAACTACACTGTTCTGGTGCTAGGCCAAAGGTTATGACTCAAGGCAGTCAGACCTCAGAGTCACAAACGACCTGACCACACAATGGCTAAAAAGTCATGACTGACAACTACAACATTTCTTCCAGAGTTGTAGAAGGGATCGCTCTCCCCACACACTCCCCACTCCCTCCCCAGTCTGGAACACACTGGATAGACATGCCTTGAATCAGAGTCTGCAGCCCTTTCCTGAGATTCAAAGCGTTTCGAGTATGGGAGACGTCAAAACACAGAAGAGAGATCAGAAGCCCTGAGAAGCAGCCTGGGAGCCGGGAGACTGTGTGGTGCAGGTTCCCACTCCTTAGAAGCCCTCTCTGGCCCTCCCCCAGGCAGCTCTTTGGTTTGACCACAACACAGTATGTCCCGAACTATGCCACCAGCTCCCTGCTTACTTCACCAAGGCTGTGACGCTGTCTCATTGCAGATCCAGCATGACACCTTATACACAGTAGGCATCAAAGCAATCTTTGTTCAAACAATTAATACACCAAGTTGTCATCAGATCCCCTCGGAGTTTTCCTTGGGGGGACCATCAAAAAATATATATCCAATGTCTCTCACTTTTGTTAGGCCCTGGGGGTCAGAGCCTGAGCAGGTAAGAGAATACCAGGCCATGGTTCTAAGGAAACCGCAGCTCTTGGATACCCATGTCCCCTCATTCTCAGAGAGTGGGGTCTTCCTTGTGCTCTGAGCCCTACGATACTCTTTTGTTTCTTCTAGCCTCTGCTCAGCAAAACAGCTTTCTCTTTAGAAGCCTGGGTTCCAGATGTGGACATATTGAACCACATCTTGAAGCACCGTTCCACAAAGTGTTTTCCTCTTAATCCTGTTTAAGATGCCACCTTGAGTCTTTCCCACCTTCCTTCCCCACCCTGGGTCTGCCTCTGCCTCTTCCACAGAGCTCATCTGTGAAGCCAGCACTGACCCATCCCATCCTTCTGGGTCAAGTTCTTAAGACCAGGACCAACACCTCGCATCTGACCAAACAACGTGATACTTTTTTTTCTTTCCTTTTACGCAATATCACAGTGAGGTATTATTGCGTTTTAGGGCTTTATGTTTTCCTTTAGAGCATTTGCAAAGACAGGCATGCAGACAGGTCACCCAGTAGCATCTGAGAGATGTGGTAAGGAGAAGAGCAGTCCGAAGAGCTCCGACGGGCACCCTAACTGGAGTAAGTGGCCAGGAGAGGCTTCTGAAGAAGTGGGGATTTAGCGAGCAGAGAGAGATGACCATATGTTGCACATGTCTGGATTTGATAAGCGGGTCTTTCTTCACGTTGCTCATAATCGTGAGAACTGGACCAACACTGAGCTTCGTGGCAACTCAGGAACCATTCCTCTCTGGAAATGTCACCTGATGAATATGGAGAAAAGGCTGGAAAACAGCAGAAGCTCACTTCTCCCAGGCCAAGATGGAAGCAAAGGGACCAACAAATCAAAACAAAACAGAGAAGCACACCTCCTTTAAACCTCTACATTTTTTTGTCTTCATTTATTTACTCCTTTATTTTTGTGTGTACATTTGCCACAGTTGATGGGTGGAGGTTGGAGGACAAGTGGAGTTGGTTCTCTCCTTCCACCGTGTGGGTCCTGAGAATCAAACTCAGGTCCCTAGTACCTTTACCTGCTGAGCCATCTCACCAGGCTAAGCGCACCCTTCTGCCCAGAGGAATTAGAATCAGACCTTCCTCAAAGAGCTCCAGTACCGCTCCTTCTCCTCTTCCTCCTCCTCCTGCCCTCCTGGTGGCAGCGCATGAGAGAGAGGCCCTTTCAGCCATTAGGGTCTAGTGTAGCTTGCCTTCTCTTTCTTAACACTGAATGGTCCAGCGAAAGAGAGGAGGGGAGGGTGAGAAAGGTAGCTGAGCTGCAGAGCTCTTGCCAAGCGTGTGCAAAACTAAATAACTAAATAGGACAAAGAAAAGAGGAGAGAGAGGAAGTCAACGCATAGCCAAACACAAAAGGAGCCTACTATTCAGAGCCCAAAGGTCTGCTATTGGTTCAGAGTTCCAATATGTTTCTGCTCAGAACCTCAGAATTCCTGCCTTAAAGAAGCTTACTGCTGTTCATCAAATTTCCAAACTCCAGAGAGCTCTCCGCTGCTGGGAGTCCCATTGGCACTTTATTAAGGAAACAGCGCCCCCTGGTGTTACTAACGACGACATCCAAACCATGTAGGCGTGATCTTGAGCGGCTGGCCTCGGTCTTCTCTGTGCCTCAAAAATTTTGAGAACCACTCCTTACAGGCATTTTGTTTCATTTTTAATTATCCTGGTGCTGATAATTTTAGATATCAAGAGAGGAACTGTTTATCATAACAATAGCTAATGCCAACAATTATAATAATTATCAAACATGAGCCAAGTATTGGATTATATTATTTTTATAGTATTTAATTCAGAAATCTTAGAGTAAAACTTATTATACCTATCCTGTGGTTTGGGAGCTGAAAGCTGGTCACTTGGTATAATTCCTCAGGCAGAGTCCACATGGTTTTATGACAAATGGTCTCTCACTGGCCTAGTGCCCGCTTGGTGGAGTAGTGTGGCTGGCCAGTAAGCCCCGGTGTTCTCCTGCCTCCTTCCCCAGAGCTGGGATTACATGCATGAGCCACTCTATTTTAACATGGGTTCTGGGGGTTGAACTTGGGACCTTATGCTTGCATGGTAAGGACTTTACCAGCTGAGCCCTCTCTTAGCTGTACCCAGTGTTTTTAACTGGATTACTTCAGTTCCCCAGGAATTCAGTGAAATGGGCATCTATACAGCAGGTGGAAAAAAGCTGAATTCTGAGAATTCAGTTGACCTGTAGCTGGCTGGTGGGAGAGCCATCAGCTCTCCCTGATGGCAAAGTCATCCTTTTTTTTTAAAGAACAGATATTTGATGAAAGACTTTTTAAAAAAACTTACATTAAAGCCCCAGAGAATTAAGATAGTGGAATATAAGTAACTTTGCCCAGGGGAGGCCGGATAATCCACTACAGCTTGAGTTTTACCATTCCCTGTTCATCCCATCCCCGAAAGTCTGTTTCCTGCGCATCCGCACTGTGCTAGGCTTTTTTGTTGCAAACCAGTAGACTGTTGAGAAGCAAGTCAGCATAATGAAAGCTGTCTTCACGAAGCTTATAGTTGGGGCAGGGTGTGTGGGTGTGGAGAGGTCAGAGGGTCCTGTGTTTAGCAATGAAAGCAGACACCATGGAAGAACACTGCATACCGGTGGCTCTCCATGGTCTACTCAGTTGGCTTTTGTATTTAAGCTGAAACTTTCTGCTCAGGATTGGCACCCCTCGCAGTGGGCTGGTTTCCCCCACATCAATCACTGAAGAAAATACTCTATAGACAGGCCAACATGGTAGAGACCCTCTTCAGTTGAGGGTCCCTTTTCCCAAGATGACAAAAAAAAAACCACACAAACAAAATAAAACAAAGAAATAATCAAAACTCCGGCGGCACACCAGGAGAGCTAACAACGTCGCGCAGAAGCAAATGTGTGAGAGGAGCTGGGAAACAAAGCAAAGCTCCCAGGAAACCTCCAGTTGGGATCAAGGGCAGGGAAGGGAGTTTCCTCCAACAATGTTGTAGTTTTCAAAGCACCTTGAGTGACCTGAGAGCGTGTTTGGAAGGTCTGGCCGGGGAACTGACTTTCTGCAATGTCCTAGAAGGCTGGAGAGCAGAGATGGAGACTGGGTAGATGCCACCCAGGAGAAGGGCAGCATGTGTGAAGGTCAAAGGGAGGAGGTTGGGAGCAAAGGACAGGTGGGTTGGGAGGTGAGTCAAAGGTTAAGGATTTGAAACTTAAGACTTGGAGCCTTAAGTTTCTCTAGTGGCTGTGGGAGGCGAGACTTCTGCTTTGATTCTCAGTCCGTCTCACACAACGGCTTCTGCAGTGTTGTTAGCTTTCTGTCTCCCTGGTGCGCTGGAGTTTTGTGGGTTTCTAGTTTGTTGGTTTGTTTGTCAACTTGGGAGAAGGGAACTTCAGTGGAAAAGGGGCCTCCACCATATTGGCCTGTCTGTAGGATATTTTCTTGATTAATGTGGGTGAATTCAGCCCACTATGAGCGGTACCAACCCCGGACAGAGAGACTTGTATTATGTATGAAAGCAAACTGAGTAGACCAGGGAGAACCGGCCAGTATGCAGTATTCCACCAGGGTCTCTGCTTCAACTCCTGCCTCCAGGTTCCTGCTTGGTCTTCCTTTAATGAACTGTGGTCTAAGAAACATAAGCCTAATTAACCCTTTTATCTCCCAGGTTGCTTTGGGTGTTTACCACAGTAATAAAAAGCAGACTAAGGCACCTGGGCTCCATATCCATAGACTCAACCAACCATGGATTGAAAGTACTCGGAAAAGCAACCTGTGTCTGTCCTAAGCATACAGACTTTTTCTTGGACATATGTCTCTAAATAATAAAATCCAGCAACTATTCATATAGCATTTACTTTGTGTTATATATTACAGTTCATTAAAGATAAAGGAAAATATGGCATATATATATGTATATTGTATAGGTTATTTATATATCTCCCATACAAATTCCACAGCATTTTATTATATAAGAGACTTCAGCATCTGCAGCCTTCAATGTCTGTGGGAGTCCAGGGGCCAATCCCTTGTGGACATCGAGGAACGGCAGTGCAACAAAAATGAATTAGTAGAAAAATAAAATGAAAAATGTGAGACATAAAACACAGGTTTATGATTACCAGATTCAGTAGCCATAAAATTACTTAGTGAAAATGCTCTATCACATGTCTCTCACTGGGGAGACAATCTGCAAACAGA
Organism: Myodes glareolus; assembly: GCF_982192425.1. Lineage (NCBI taxonomy): Eukaryota > Metazoa > Chordata > Mammalia > Rodentia > Cricetidae > Myodes > Myodes glareolus. Next base: position 89,828,843 of record NC_142034.1, read on the forward strand.
TTATACTAGAAGCATTGATTTAATGCCCCACAGTGAGCACCCATGTCTGGAAGTATGTGAGACATTTAGCAAGAGGACCAGGAGAAAAGATGAGGTAAGCTGGGTAACCGGGGCAAGGGCAGAGTCACGTGACACAGATTGGGATGCATGTCTGAACAATGGCAGGTGGGTGGCAAGACGCATTAGAGAGGTGAGAGGTGGTGAGACTGCAGCCGGGCTCGGGGCCCAGAGAGCTTTATCTTGCATGATGAAGAATTGAGCAATGAGAATTGCACTGAGCAGCCCTAAATCTCAAAAAAAAAAAAAAAAATCAGGATCCTTGTTCCCTTCTGAGTGCTGTAAGAGCAGCCAAGAGCTGTTCCGCCTGCACACATAGCCCATCTGATGCCAACTTCAGCCCAGCTACTGCCGAAAGAAAGGGAAGCGAGGAAGGAGGGAGGGGCGATAAAGGAGGGAGAACAACATCAATCAAGGTTCTGTTTCTGATCACAGCTTGACCCACGAGCTAGACAGATCTGGGGTGGTACAGTCTAAGAATATGCAAATTTCTTTTAAAACTTGCTACAAATTGAAACACCTCCCCCATGGCAAATAAATAAATACATACATACATAAGCAAGCTGCAAAGCCCAGGGATATAGCTTAAACCGGTTAAGCAAAGCTTAGGTATGCCACGAATCCATAAACCGTGGCGATCATGGGCTGCCTTTAGAATCACTGCTATTAATATCTGTTGAGCTGTTAACAGTCATTGAAACCTTTGCCCTCAACAACCACGTGAGGCACCCTTTTCCATGGAGACAAAAAGTATCCATGTAAAGACATCAGGTGTTTCTGTAACTTTGTTGTCTCCTCCCCCTGCGCGAGCTGTGAGCTCGTGTTCCGGTTTCCTCTGACCGGTGTGCCACGTGATGCACACCATTCCAACATGGAGAGTTCATCCTTCCAGAAAGCGGCTTTCTCAGTAAAAGGGTTCTCTCGTGGCTCTAGACAACTTTTCATCATATATTATGCATACCTGAATATGCACTAATCAAGGTTGTGTTCTCTGTGCGGCTTCTGGTTGACAGCAGGGAAAACAATGGCTTGGGGCTATCTAAGTACTTGAATCAAAGGTCACCATCTGTAACTACATCAGCAAACTCTGCTCAAGAGCACAGTGCCGAAGACAGTGACCGCTGAACCCAGTCACTGGCACTGCATCACCATCCGCTCATCCCAAGTGCATTAGGAACTCCCCAAGGCTGAAAATAAAACCCACAGTATAACAGAAATAGCCTCAACTTCCAAGCCCCGGACCCAAATGATTGTCACACTGTAGTCACATATGAGAATCCAAGGCTTTCGGGACACTCAGCTTCTCCCAACTAAGCAAATGGCTGCTGGGGTTCCCAACGCGTTTCTGAGACCATGAACCTGCCCTTTAGTTTGCCTGGCTCCCCTCAGCTTTGCCACAGTGTTGGTGAGATGGGAGATCGCAGCCTGGGGCTGGGGGAGGGGGTTTGCCAGAGCAGCAAGGACCAGGTTAAATTACACGGGACCTCTGTGCAACCTCTAATGTGTTCTCCTAAGCTGGACCACCAAAGGAAGAGAGCCCCATGCCCACCAAGCCTGTAAACGTCAGACTACTGCCGAAATGCACTTGCCACCAAGCGCAATGACCAATGTTCTCTCCCCAGGCCCTTGAGGTGAAAGGAGAGAATCAGCTCCTACAAGCTGTCCTCTGACATCCACACGTACGCCTACATGTGTGTACCTACACACATATACACACATAAATAAATATAAAATATTAAAACAAATTCAATAGCTGTTGGATTGCTTCAACGAAGGCAGCAGAGCTGACTGGTGGGAAATCTGACCTATCCTCGCAACGCTCACTACCATTTATCCAGCTAAGGCACACCCACTGCTGTTCCACGTGGTCTTCATCCAGACTAATCTTTGCCCGAACCCTAGGAAGTAGGTCTGCGTTCCTATTTTGCAGAGAAAAGCACTGAGGCTCAGAAGAATTACATAAGTCTCCCCAACTTTCAGATCTGTTAAGAGTGAACTGAAGTTCACTGGCATCCAGAGCCTGAACGCTCAGGGTCGTCGTCCTTTCTCTCTCGAGCAAATGAATGAAAGATTTGATGTTTGAGCCAATAAAGTGGAGATACAAGTGTCCTTGAAAGCAACCAGGGCCTCTAGCTCTGGTGATGTTTGAGGTGCCGGACCCTGAAAAGTGCTTGGTTCACTGTCAGGCTCTAAATAAATGACAGACAAGGCACCTCCATAATACCCTTTGTCAAATCATCTGGGAGGACCATGGTGGGCTTATCAGGCAAGCACTCAACTCACAAAGCAACGGCCACTGGAGGCTGGGTGGGCCCCAGCCCCCACAGCTATCCGGCCCACAGACAAGGCCTCTTCAAATGAATGGGATTCCTGTAGGAAGCTGTGTTTCTGACAGTCAGCCACAGGGGGAACCATCAGGACAAACCCAAGAAAGGAAGAAGCAACCTAGGTTAGAAGGAGACCTGGGATACAACTTCTACTTCCATCCTGAAACGGAAGCCTTTGGATAATACCAGTGAAGAAGGTACTCATGTTCCCCTCTGTAACAAGACAGCGCTAGGTAGTGAGGTAGCGCTCACAGCAAACAGTTACAGCCAGACTGTGAACATGGACGTCCTGGCTGCAGGGGAAATGTGTGGTAATGCGACAGGAAAGCTCGTTCCTCTCCCAGCTCATTCTAGAGCATGGAGACAGATACATAATACATGAACCAATCCTGGTCGAGGCGACGATTGTGGAGGAAGTAAGAGGGAAGATGAGACATAGAGGAAGCGGGTAGTCAATCCATTGGTCTCGACAGGAAAGAGTGGGCATATGCAAACTGACTAATTCAGCAGTGGCGGCTGCACACAGAATGGGCAAACTTGGTAGAGTAATGAGGGCGTATCTCTCGCTAATACCTAGAAGGTAAAGGGGAAGAAAACAGAGCCTAGAACAAGAGGTAATCGGCAGGCTCTGAATGATGGGGCAAGGCAAGTTCTGAATGATGGGGCAAAGACCTTTAGAAGACATGCAGCCCTCCAGGGTGACCCAGCAGCAAAGGAACAAGAGTAATAAAGACAACTAAATATCTATGCATCTCTTATTTCTTTTGTTGCTCTGACAAAATAGGAGACAAAGCAACCTAAGGATTGGAAAGGCTCACAGTTCAAGGATACAACCCATTACTTGGGGACATAAGCTTGGGGCAGCCGGCCACATTGTATCCCCATTAGGAAAGAGAGTGAAGGAACGCATGCAGCTGCTCAGGCCCCTTTCTCCTTTTTATTCAGTCGGACACCAGAGCCTATGGAACGATGTTGCCCACATTTAAAGTGAGTCTTTTCCTAACCCCGTTAGCCTAGAAAAATCTCAGGGCTTTGTTTCTATGGTGATTCTAAATCCCATCAAGTTATCAATCAAGTCAGGCACGTCATTCTTCCCTGGGCCCACCCCTGTGATGTGAGGATCTCTCTGGCTGGGAGGCTTTTAGTTTAGGAAGACAAGGTTAGACGAGCCAATAGGAATGCTCGAGGCTGCAGTGCGGTCCCACATTAAACACGTAGTCTTCTACTGCGGTGATTTTTCAGTCACTTTCAGGACTCGGCCTGAGCAACAGGGGGCTATCTGCAAATAAAGACATCTTAAAGACTTTGCTATGGTTTGAAAAGAAAATGTCACCCATGGCTCATGTTTTAAACGTCCGTTCCCCAGATAGCACCCCCATCTGGGGAGGCTCTGGACGCTTCAGGAAGTAAGGCCTCATGGGAGAACGAAGTGGGTCACTGATGAGTAAGTCCATGTGGGCGTGTCCCTGGGTTCCTTCCAGCGCTATTCTGTTTCCTGTTTGTTGTGAGCCCCACCCCTCACCAACCCACCCCCACACATATACCTTTGGGCCACAATGGCATCTGCCCAAGCACTTGGGCTGTGCTGGCTGGTTCTTGACACAAGCCAGCGTTTTTTGGAAAGGAGAGAAACTCAGCTGAGAAAATGTTTCCATAAGTTGGACTGTAGGCAGGCCTGCTCGGAGCATTTTCTTAATTAGTGATTGATGGGGGAGGGCCCAGCCGATAGTGGGGGAGGGGCTCCCTGGGCTGGCGATCCTGGGTTCTAGGAGAAAATAGGCTGAGCAAGTCCTGAGGTGCATAGGAATAAGCACCATACCTCTGTGACCTCTGCATCAGCTCCTGCCTCCGGATCCTACCCTGTTTGAGCTCCTGTCCTGACTTCTTCAGTGATGGACTACAATGAGGAAGTATAAGCCAAATAAACCTTTACCTCTCCATTCTTTGAGTACCGGTGGCTCATTGTGACACTAGAAACCCTAAGACATGGGCCAAACCTCGGAAAGTATGAACTGAGCAAGAACTAACACAGAAGATCCATCTTACTTGAAAAGCTGGGAGATTCTCTAGACCCTGAAAATTGACCTTGACCAAGTCACTTAGTATTTCTTAGCTTATTTCCTCCCTTGCCAACATAAGAGCATTGCGCTTAAGAATCTCCAGACATCGGGAAGTGCTGTGAAGCGACCCTAGAGACTTATTACTGTAAACTCAAGCTCTCTGTTGACTAGTCACCTGACAGTGGGTGCCGCACATCTGTGGAACTGAGCTTCACCACCTGCCTGTGGGGGCAATGGTGCCTTCCAACTAAAAAGTCCTGGCACTCTGTGTGCAGTGTAGAGGGTCCAAGTAGAGGTATCATGCTTATCTATTCCAGTCCTTCAAGGCAACTCAAGGAGCAAGAGGGTGGCTCTGAGACACACAGCAAGAGTTTGAAACCAACTAGCGCTGCCACCCTCTGCCTAGGGATCTTGGACAAATGGCTTAATCTCTCTAAGCCTCTTTTTCTCTTACATAAAATGTTGCATATGCCCAAACCAAGTGAAACCATGGGTATTAAGCATGCGGAACATCTTCCTACCGTAAGAATATCCCACAACTGTGCACAGTGTCCAGAGAGCTCTTCTGCATGCTATCAGATTTGCCTGTGTGCCTGTAGCCCAGCACTTATCCGGCTTTAGTGAACGAGACACTGCCGTGGTTTTTATCAGGACAGGACTGTCGCTCAGCCACTAACATCTTTTTGCCTTGCCCTGGGTTAAGGACTTCTAAGATGTGAGAGGAGAATAGCATTGTTTACCCCAGACATCCTGAACACCAAGAATTGCTAACCTGCACCCTGAGAACCTCAACATGTTGCCCTAACTGCTGTTAGAGCCCCTGACAGGACACTGAAGCAAGCACAAGAAACTCAAATGACTGGGAAGGGAGCTGCTAATTTAAATGAATAGCTTTGGCAAAGGGAGCCCTCCCCGAGGTGGGAGGGAGATAATGGCCCTGTGTGTTTGGAGGTTGGAGTCAGGATGGCTGTATATTGCCTCTAGGGCCAGGCATCACTATAGCAACGAATGACTTAGCAACAGCTCTGAACAGACTACTTCTTTGAAAGAGTTTACATAACAGAGATTACGGTTGGGTTCTCTCTGGAAGGGACAACAGGACTTTTCTTGTCCTCTTAAACATTAAGGACATTTGAAGGACCCATACTTTTTTTCCAAAGCTGTACAATAAGGGAGGCAGGGGGAGAGGGTCGCTAGCAGGCTGTGCATTACAGTACTGACAGTTTCTTAAGAGACTGGAGGTGACTGTTAGTTTTCTTTGGGGGCACATGAGCTAATCGGAAGCTTTTTTGCTTTCATTTTTAATTAAAGTAGTGTTCCTATTTTACTTCTGTGTGTTATATTTTATTCATTATCCTTTTATGTTTCCCTGACATCAAATACAATTGTGAATTGAATATATTTAGAATTCTTCTTTTATTAGATTTTTGACTAGTGCCTAATTATGTATGTTAATGGAGTGCCATGTGATATTTTCGATACACATATGCACGGTATAATGTTTTAAACAGGTTAAATACACTTGTCTCCACAAATGTCATTTATTTATGTTGAAAGGTTTCAGTTATTTTCATCAAAAATTTTACCTTAAAAATAATACACTGACTAAAGCATGCAAGCCTAGCAATGTGGAGAAGGTACTTGTGGCCCAGATGAGGACCAAGCCTGTCCTTGGTGGAGAAATGACTCCTCTGGGCTTCTCAACACATAGCTTCTGGGCATCCGCTGGCATCAACTGAAAGGAAACATCCCACAGTGACGTTACAAGTTAGCCGACATGAGGAGACGCCCGCTGTCTTTGGAATGGAAACAAACATCCCCTAAGATCAGAAAGTGCACACACATGGTGTGACAGGGAAAATACATCTATTTTTTAAGGTAGGCATGAAGATTTTACCACAGCTCTCCTGACTCTGGAGAAAGATGAAATTTGGGGGTGAGCTCTTGTTATTCCAGTGTGATTACGACAAAGCACTCAGAGTGATTGGCTTGAGAGCAGTGCTGGGTTGAGTCCCAGCTTCAGAGTTCGGTGCACAGTCCTTTGGTCTTGCTTGGGACCTGAAGCACCACCATATGGCTGTGGCTGAGACTGTGTCAGAGGAAGCTGCTTTCTTCATGGCAGCTGGGAGGGGACCAGGGTCCTAGTATCCCTTTCCGGGGCACACCACCCACCAGTGATCTAAATTTCTCTGACTATGCGTCAAACATAGTTCCAACACCTACCAGTACTGCTGACAGCCAAGCCTTCTAATATGTGGGTCTAAGATCTTAACAATGAACTTGGTAACTTGGGAAATAGTATTTTTCTCTAATATAGTTTTTCGGTAGTAAATACCATATGATTGGGAAACAAAGAAAGAGGGGAAATTCTGTGGGAACGTATTAAGTTCCACTTGTATACTGGGTATTCATTCACTTAGATGAATTCATAGTTGTACAAAAAATGTTTAAGCAACTATAATATACCATCTCCATAACCAGCACATGGTAAAGATTAAAGCCATAGGCTTTGGCTCAGACTTGGATGTGAACACAGTTCTACACATAGTCAGATACGTGACCTTCAACCCCCTTGCTCCAGCTTCCGGCAGTAGGCAGTACAACGTACTGTTTTAACACTTTTATGCATAGCCCCAGAAGGCTTGGTGCTTAAATAAAATGGGTTTGGACTGGAAAGGTTTGTGGCTTCCTGGGGAGTCCTCAAGTTCCCTTGGTCTATTAGACCATGTGTCTTGCTGAAGTTACGGTTCCAGCTGGGTCATGCTCTTGCTCATACCCCCACACCTGCCTAGGAATCTCGCTTGGGGTACTTCATTTACTCAGTCTTCCCACCCGCCTCCATTTTTAATCTTGTCAGCACCATGAATTAAGAAGGAAACAGATCAGATTTATTCGTTCCAGTCTGCTCCATGATTGTGCCCAGAGGCTTAGAGACACACTGTAAATCACAAAGAATAATAATTATAATAAAGAATCGTTCTCTGTTGAAAGCTGCCTTAGGGGACATCTGTCAACTTGTTGAGGACCTCCAGAGAGCCAGCTTCCTCTTTCTTCATTCCAGAATAAACCGTGGGGAAAGAAGACTGTAAGTGACAGAAACTTCAGGGCCAACAGAAGAAAAAATCCACTCTAACCATTCTTGGTTAATCATGCAATTTCTTATCCCTAAAAAAAAAAAAAATAGGGTGTATTAGCATATGTTAGCAGAGAAACCAATGCAATCCTCACAACAGCCCTTCTGAGTAAACTCTTAAAGGAGCCTTGTTTTGTTCAGGAGGCCGTCAAAGCCTCAGAGCTGACAAGTACCAGTAGAGCATGCATGCGGAGCTAGGTTTAAACCCAGAGTCACACCAGGCCAGGGTGTTAGAAACTTCTGATTTCTTAACAGTCTTTTTCTGAGCATTGCATTCCAATCCCCCAAAGGAGGCTTTGGTGCAAGGACTAGACCACTGAAAATGTTTTAAACACACGCTGCCCTCTAAACTGGCTTTCTTCTGTAGAAACTGGGGCACGTTTGTTCCTCTCTGGTGCCTGGATTAATCTGGGTCAGTTACAGAACTAAATTCAGGAGTCCCTCCTTGTCAGCAATTTTCTTTTTTCATGGTTTCAGTTACTTGTAGTCAACCATGTTATCACTGCCCTAATAGTACACAGTATGTATACAGTATAGTATATAGTATGTATACTATTAAAATATTTGTGGAAAAATTTTAGAAATAAAGTAGTTTGTAAGTTGTAAATAACTTTTAGTATATTATTGTTGTGGTAGCCCCTGTACGACTCAGTTTCCATCTGGAGTCAATTCTGACTTATAAGTCATTTGAATTCATACTTACCTGCTTTGCTTTTTCCGATAACCTTGAGGGCTGAGAGAGACTTCTGATTTATCCCATGGGAAAGAGAGTTTTGCCCATGAGAAAAGAACACTCTACCTAGTAGAAAGATACCACTGATGCCAAACCTCAGGAACATCAAGACAGAGAGTAAGGCTGCTTCTGAGCAGCAAGTGCACGTTCGAGAGGAGGCTGCAATGTGCGGAATTGCACAAGGGCGGGAATGACCTTGTGGTTTGATACTAACTGACCATCTGTGCTGTGCTTTGTTCTGCCTTTGCATATAAGCAGGTTCTGAAATAAACTCTGGGCTGACTGGTTGTTTTGACATGACCAAACAAACCTCCCCATTCTGTCCTGTGTCTTTTGTCTCAGTTTCTTTCATCTGACATTCCTTTGGCCTTAATGACCTCCACTCCAAGAACCCTAGGTGACACTAGGGGAGCAGGCTCCTGCGTATTGTGATAGCTGGTTTTAATGTCAGTTTGTCACACACGAGAATCACCTAAGTAGGAAGCCTCAACGGAAAGCTGTTCCGATTCCCTTAATTGATGTTAGAGGGCCCAGCTCAAGGTGATTGATTGATTGATTGGCGCCACTCCCAGGCAGGTGGTCCTTACCTGGATAAAAAAGCAAGATGAGCAAACCCTGGAGAGATGCTGCCCAGTAGGTTCCTCCATGATCTCTGCTTCCATTCCTGCCAACAGGTTCTGGCTTGCATTCCTTCCCTGACTTCCTTCAGTGATGGACTGAGGTGGGGAAGTGTAAATCAAATAAGCTCTTTCGCTCCCAAGCTGTTTTTGGCCATGGTGTTTATCACAGCAACAGGAAGCACACCAGTATAAATAAATAGATTGTAATTGTCTTGTTTTGTTGTTGCATTTGTTAATCTCTCACTGTGCATAGTTTTTAAAGTAAGCTTTATCACAGGCGTGCACACATTTAGGGAGCAGAGGAAGCTGTGTCCTTTGACATGTGGTTGATCATGTTAATCCCCCTTCCTCATACTGGCCTAATAAACGTATGTCTATGTATCTGTCCTTTCTCTGTTTCCTCACCACCCCTAACTAGGGCTCCAGGACCAAATCCATGTAGGACATGGCATACATAGAAGAAAATTCAGGCTATGTAAAGCGTTTGTTATTATCTAAGATTCAACCATCCCCTCCACAAGAATAAAGGAGACCTGACTTTGGCCCATACAAGCTCAGCCTAGTCGGGGAGAAAGAGTGGCAAAGAACTACAGCAAATGCTTTGGGGTCTCAATAATACAGAGGATGTAGGGGAGACGAGTTCCTAGGGAAATTTCCTGGTAATCTTCCAAATAACATAAAGGCACATAGCCCAGCATCTGCCCAGCCGAGGGAGCTTGAGCCCAACCCTAAGCCTCTCTAAACCTCCACGCCCTCAGGTATAAAGTGGATGTAAGTCCTTTCTGAGACTCTAATAATAGAATCTGAGAACTCCAAGATCATGCATAACTCCTCCATTTTCCAAGCAGTTCACCTATCACCACGCTAATGCTGATTCTACCTCCTGTGTTCTGTGTTCTTCTTGTTTCCGTCTCTTCTGTCCCCATTTTAAACAAGCCCCTGCCGTGTTTTGCGTGAACTCTATGATACCCTCCTAACTCTATTCTGTGTATTCTATGTTCTGTACCTTCTTATCATTTTCTCTAGGTAGGTCATTCTTTCAAACCACAAATATGATCATATTCTTTACTACGTAAGACCCCCTACGTTCCTGTCAAGAATTGAGAGCGAGAGAGAGGGAGGGAGAGAGATAGAGAGGACAGGAGAGAGAGAGAGAGAGAGAGAGAGAGAGAGAGAGAGAGAGAGAGGGAGAACCTGATTCTCGACAGTCCTGTCCTCCTTTGCCCCTTTCTGCTTGCTCTGCGCACCTACTCTCCATCCTTGCTGACACACTTTCAGTCTCTTCCATCCGTAGGCTCCCCCCACCCCCCTCCCCCATGCAGTGCTCTTGGACACAATGCTCTCTCTGCCTGAAGAGCTCTTTTCTTCTCACCTTAGTCTGGGTGTCCCTTCCTCAGAGAAGCCATTCCTGGAAGTCACCAGGTTCGTGCCACATCCCTCAAGACAGGACTCCTTCCTCAACCATGGACAATGTCTAAGTACGCATGTCGTAGACACATCATGAGCTTCATAAGGATGCTTCAGTCAGCAAAGAATAGCTTATAAGACAGTGGCCCCGTAAGATTACATGGCCTAATCTGCGCTGGTGGTGCACCACCGTCTTGGTTTGTATAAGGAATTGCACTCTACAAAGTTTACATAAAAATCAATCCTCCTAACGATGAGCTACTCATCCTGTCTTTATTCCTTAGCATCGCAGGGTTGTGTTAGTGTGACCTGGGAACTCCGCTCTGTTTCCTCCACATCATGGCCTCCCAGATAAATAAAGACCTGTGTCGACTTGAATTCAGTGCTAGCCACATGAAATGTAACATGGGGATTAACAGTGAAGAGAGACTCTAGGAAGACTAGTTGGATGAAGAAATGGTTGTATGCAGTATGTTTGCAAAAACTGGAAGTCCCGTTTCAACTACATAGTGCTTCTTTGAGTTGAAAGTTCAGTTTATTTTTTTTTGCTTTTTGTGTCCGTTTTAATAAAATACAATTAGTCAGGCGCTAACAATGACAATCCTAAGCCATCCCCCTGTACAAGAGATGGTCGGCAGAGGGCCCCACAGGAGCGATAATTGAAGTCGTCAAGTCTGCGAAAGCTGTTGGGAGACCTTAAGTCCTTTCCCCAGATCTCCCTGAGCATCCCGGGGAGCAGGCTGCAGAATTCTGTGGCACTCTGGCCTACCACATCCCCGAAATGCCTGATCTGGCTTCCAGAAATGCCTTCCTAGACAGGCATGCACAAACCCCCTGGATTATTTTGATGAAAATCCACTGCTCTCTTCTGGAATCCGTCACTTCCAAGCTAGAAGGATTTGTAATCAAGAGCTCACAGTTTGAAAGGATCCTGCAGGAGTGTTAGGGGAGATCCGTTTTCTGTGGGGGCTGCTTTTTGCTTGCCAGTCAGTAGTTTTATTTCCATTTTAATTTTCAGAGCATCTGCCCCCCAGCAACGGCCTGTGGTTTTGAATTCATGGTTCTGTTGTGTGTTTACCCGTGGTGCTTCCTTGTAATTGACAAATTTAAATTCTGGTCATATTTCATTTATTACCCAGACCCAGGGAAAAATCCTAGGCGGAAACCTAATTACAGCGGAAGTGCCACAAGGTAATTGCTGAGAAAGAAGTGGAGCAGTGCAGAGCTAAATATTTCATCTACCCATAAAATGATTACCCTGACAAGATTCTGAAAAATAGTAAAATCTGTTTAATAAAACAGAAGCCAAATACCAGTGTTTTTACACACAAAGTATTAAAACATCCTTCATTTTGGACAGATCCTAAGTCATCTGATTTTTATTCAAATGATGATCCGCAGCTGAGACAGTCCCGAGGTCCTTCCTACACAAGGCTGTCTGAAGTGTGCGGATCAGATGTAGCTTTAAGAACAACCCGGAGTCTACTTCGATTGCTATTTGCTGGAATGATGGGATGCCCTCAGTTTGGAGTTGTTGTGTGTGACAAGTCATTACTTCTGCCCAGACACCCCATTCCTTAGAGGTCTCAGAAGATATCCATGTGTAGCTTCTCTTGCCAAAGCCCAGTCTAACAGCCTAAAGAGTGGACAACACTCATTTCAATTTCTCTGACCTCTTAGTGTACTGCCATGGCCAAGGCCTGTCTGTTTATCCAGCTGCTAAATAAAGAGCTTTTACCGTGTGCCAGGAATGGTGCTAGGCAAAGGGCAGAGGATGTCAGCTAGACAGTGCTCTCTCTTAATAGATGGGTTACAAGAAAAGATGCAGACTCAAAACCCAACAGCAAACACACAGACACGGAGATGGAAACATTCTCCCAATACTAGCAAGGGTTGCGTGGAGGAAGGGGCTTCGGTGGTGGATGGGGGTGATCTAAGAATATGACTGGCGTGTTCCCTAAAGCACAATAGAGAGACCAATAGAGAGGCTCAGAAGGAGACAACTGTCGCACAATTGTTGGCAGCATGTATCAGGACTGAAAGAGAGAAGGGAGAAGGGAGCATGGAACTCTGAAGATCAAGGCGAGGAGCAAGAAGTTTGTGCCAAATGCTAGAGAGAATTGCTGGAGTGCTCAGAGGGGAAGAAAGACATGATCCCATTTACACTATGGACAGCTTATCCCACTGTCCTGGGAGAGTGGATTACAGCAGGCAAGTCCTGGGAGAGTGGATTACAGCAGGCAAGAGTAGCTGTGGGATGGCAGTAAGGACACTTTGGCAAGGATTCGGGGTAGGAGAGAAGCTGTCTTACACCAGGGCATGACAGCGGAGAAGGAAGCAGGGAGAGCTTTGCAAACAAAAAACGCACATCTAAAAGCACGTGCTTTATAAACCGTATCTTAGACATTAGCTCTAGACTTTCCATTACAATGGTAAATAAAATGAGACAGCAGCAACAAAAAGGTCAGGAAGCAGAGGGAATTAGCTAAATTGGAAAGATCTTGAGAGTGCGCTCTCATTTCTTCTTCCCACATCAGTGTTCAAAGCAGACAGCATGTGTCTGTTTCCATCTGAGCTGGGGTGGGCGTTCTACCCAAACACTTCCCTACCTACGTGGATCTTGCTTAGATCTGACATTATATAAATACCTAAAGAGAAAATGTTCTTGGATGTAGTAAGGTAGGTTGTGGTCATGCTTTTGAGTCTTGCAGAAAATACCAATGAAGCTGTAAGCCAGCGCTTCTTCAGGTATAGTAGACTGCCTCAGTTACACTAGAGATGGGAGATGGTAGGGTGGAAGGGGATTGGACTTGGAGCTTCAGAGGACCCTTCCTTAGATTTGTCAAGTCAGTCTTTTATGGAGGTCCCCAAATCTGACTTTTTACATACCCATTGAGTAGCTGTGGTACAGCGTAGGCTGAGGAGCTCTGCTTAGCTGTGTCTGATTTACCACGCTGACCAATAATCAGAAGAATTTAAATTACAGAGAAGTTTTACATTACGGGTTAAATTACAACAAAATAAATATAAAGAAGTGGGCCTTAAATCCTGTAATGATAAGTGTTAGTTGTCCTTGCCCACATGCTCCTGGATATTCTTCGAAATGTGCTCTTAGACACATGTGTGTTTTCTCATAACAAAGGATGAGCACACTTACATTCTGCTGTAATTGACTTCATTCACCTAATAAATCCTTTCATAAAGATGCTCATTCCTCACTCCAAGGACAGCTGATGAGAACGCAAGGGGTGGGGGGGAGCACAATGCCCAGAGGGGGGTGACGTTAGATCAGGATCTATGCCTTTAATAAACAGAGGAAGTATTGTTATGGGATGGATGGCTGACATAATAGAATTAGAAACATATTTTATTTTGGGACAGAGGCAGGTCTCCTCTGATTGGTGGATTTCTGAAAATAAACACAACTTGTGTCGTGAATGTGCCTTGCTAGATAAAAGGGTATCTAAGAAGCCAAACCCAAAGGATTTTCGAACAAAAAGACGTGGCAAGCAACTATTAAAAAACGGTGCCTTGTTGAATGGCATCAGCTCTCTCAGACAGCTAGCCCCTTGCTTGCTTCCAAGGGAAACTGGAGGAAGAGGAAAGCCAAACTCTGACGCAGTAAGTGCATCCGCATCCGTGCTAACGTTCTGAACACTGCGCTGGAAGGCTTCAGCCTTCTCTCGGCTTCTGTACCCGCCGACTCTACGAGGCTTCAATGCTGTGTTCACAGCTGAAGTGTTCGCGACAGAGATTTGCCAGCTTTAGCAAACGGAAGTGCGGGAGTCCCGGTTAAATCTGAATCCCAGATAAATCACAAGTCTTCTGTCTACATGTGTCATACAAGAGACTCAGGACTTTCGTACTAAAAAAAATTTCTATTGTTCCTATAAAATTCCAGTTTAGCGGAATAACCTGTATTTTATCTGGCAGCCTTCTCTGGGAAGCTCCCTGTCTCAGAGGGAGAGGGGTATTGGAAACACAAAGCGACTGCTTACTTGGAGGGAAGGGAGGAGCAATGTAGATTCCCATGACTAACATCAGCTTTGCATTTCAGGAGGTATTTCCCTGGGAGAAAACTAAATGGTTGCCTGATACCAGCTCCTGGACGATGGCAGTGGGCAATGACGCCTTCGCTTTACGTCACAGCAGCCAAGGTGCTCCAATTGTTCCTGCTCCCACTGTATGGTTGGCCATGGGCAAGCCCCTGGTCATCTGGACAGCAAGGGACTTTTCCTGATCTTTCTGGCTCTGGTCATGTCTTTCAGATAACGATGCTAGTGTGGGTTCAGGGCTGTTCCCTCCCAAATTCTTCACAGGGACGGTACATAGCCATGTTCAGAAGAGAGTTAGGAATCCCAAGAGCATTGGTCCTTAGACACAGTGACCAGCACTTTTAATTGATAATGAGATGACAAAGGAAAGAAGCAGAAGCCCTGAGCCCCAGCAAAAGCAAGGTAATTTGCCCAATTTGTTTTCTGGGAAACTAAGGCTTTATGTCAGGATTTTGCAGTAAAACTAACCGAGGGACTCACACTCAGCTCCATAAAAGGCTTAATTGCCTTGTTGTGAACCGTTTTCCCTTTATGGGGGAATTCACCAGCTTTTTAATCTCCTTTATTTGATTAACATTAGCATCAACAACTGCAACCTATGTTGGTTTCTGGTAAAGTACCGCTACCAAATTAATAAAGACAATAGGTTTGCTTTGCTTTGTTTTCTCAACTATAAGAACCCCAGGCTGTCAGGAGCAGCCTTCTTTGGGAGAAAAATTCCACAAAGACAGAATGTATAGCTGTGTAGCTATTTAAGGAAGGAATCTGCAATCAGTTGTCATTGTCACCTAAGGCAGCAGCTTGCCACAGCTGCCCCTTCAGAGCTCCTCATCCGTCTAGCCTCCTATGATGGTTATTTAAAGGAAACACGAAGTCAGTTCTTGGTGAGTAACAGATGATGGGCCACTGCCAACGCCAGTCATGGCAATCCCCTATAGGAGGGGGTCTGAGCCGGAGTGTAGGCGGGCGGCTTACGGAGGTTACCGAAGTTTCTGTTAGTCCGGTAAGAGGCATTTTAAGCACGGGAAGTGAGACAATGGCAGTTACTGAAAACGCTAGCTGGATTCTGAAATAGATTCGGCCTGCTCAGAACCCCACACCCTACACAGTCTCAGCCCTCTTCGCCACTTGACTTTCAGGGTTCTCCAATTTCAACGCTATCTCAGCACACCTACCTAATAAATAGTTCTTCTTAAGTTTTTCTTCTCCTTCCCTCTTTTTTTCCTGCCATTATCTGCAGGAATTTTCCAACATACCTAAAGGAGAGGAGGAGCGGACAGGCGGTAAGCTTTTCTCCTAAGTCAATTTTATTCTGAAACTGTATTCTTCCTGTTGTTTTGCTGCTAAGTTAGCCTTGCTTTTCGTAACACGCCGGTGCTGGTTCAATTTATTTTAGATTGTTGATGTCCTTGATTCAGAAAACAAATGTCACTCACTCTGTGCTCGCCACCCCACATTTGTGTACCTGTGTGTTCATTATTACGTGTGTATTTATGTTCAATGGTCAATTGAAATTAAAAGTTTTGGGAGGCAGGCTTGGCTCATTTGCCATCACAAGATGGCCCATCCGTGTGCCAGGCAGTCCTGACATGACACCATTGATAGAATGTCTCGGACAGCAGAAACAGCATCTCGTAGTTCTGGATGGTGGAATGTCAGGCCAGAGGGATGCTTTGCTACCTTCGGAGGCTTCTTGGCTTACAGAGAGCCTCCTTCCTGCGAGTAAAGGCTCGCAGGGTCTTTACTCTGTGTGTGATCATTCCTGGTTCTTTCTGCCTGTTAGAGTCCCCTCTCCATATAAGGTACTATTACAAAGTGATGCCGTCCAGGCTTAATCCCTCTTTGCTTTAAGTCACAGTGACATCTTTAAATGCACCCCACGTAGGCTCATATTCAGAAGGGCGCTCCAACACAAGAACTTGAGAGGGACAAAAAAATCCAGCCTGGCTGGTGGTCATCTGGCCTAGGAAGCAGTCATCATAGTGCAGAGAAAAGAACAGAAGGTCCGAATCACAGACATGGGATGAATTCTGTGGTTCTGCCATTTCCTGGCGGTGGACCGTTGAGCAGGGAAGGAGCTAAGCTGTTTGAGAAGCAGATAATAGCTGCTTCAGATCTGTCAGGGTCAGGTTTCTAACATAACACACGACACACAGAGCTCAGAGAACACCCGTTGTCAGTTCTTTAGTGTCTACTTATATTCTCATAACTCAGATTACCAACAGAGATAAGACATCAAGTAGTTACATTTAAAATATTAAAGGAGTACCAAACAGAAGTATTATGTTAAAAATATTAAGCAAGAGGAATATTGGCACAGGAAACTGTATTAACCACAACATTGTGCAGGGATGATTCAGGAAGTCTATTTCTAGGAATTTGAAATGTTATTTCTAGCTCATGGAGGATTAGAACGCTTTAGAAAGGGAAGGATTGTCAGAGAGCATCTAATCTGGGATGCCCCAATGCATGAACATCCCACTAGTGATATGAAGGATGCTTATAGGGGCACATGAGCATCAAACAGCATAGACTCACGGTGAGTTACTCCTCTTCCAATTCTTTCACTCTTTCTGACACCATTCAGATGGAAGTCTCAGTTTGTGACACTCTCCTGATCAATAAGAACCCATTTAAGCAAAGATCAGGCTCTGAAGACACAGCATCCAGAGGCAAGCTCACAAAATGTAAAATATTGTCCCATTCTCATTCGCTTTGTCTTTGCCTGTTACCTTCTGCTCACATTTTATTTCACTTATATTGGTGATAAATAATTTTCAAAGTAAATTTAAATGGAGCGAAGTTTAAAATGAGATAGTAATAATAATTTAGGTGCCACAATAATGTTATCTGCAATAGGCTGGTATATGTTAACCCAACCAAACCCAACCACGAGGGAAATTTACCCTGTGCCCCTCACAAGGAAATCCAATAAGGAAAGGAAGGCTCAGAAGAAAAAGGTAGTTTTCTAGGACCACACAGTTAGAAACCATCAGGACTGAAGCTCAGTTCTCCTACTCAGACAAATGCTACATGGTCTTTCCTCAGACAAAATGCTACATGATCAAACGGAAGGTAGGCTAAATTTAAAATGGCCAACAGACTGTACTGTGACTGAATCAGGCACTAATTCAGTAAAGCTCGCCTGTACCGTGTGAGAGGCCTGGAGGAAACAGAACACTCTAGTACCTGGTGCTGGAGACCAAAGATCTCAGCAGGTCTAGAGTAATAGCCCAGAGCACCAGGTCAAATGCCTGGGCCAGAGCCTAAGTGTGTCATTGCAGGGATTCCTCTTGGAAGCAAGCAAAGATGGCTTGAATCCCAGCTTCTCCACTTGGCAAGAAACCACTGTATCTGTCAGCTCATCTGTAGCCCACGCATTAGAAAAATTTATAAGACTGACACCAGCAAGCTGGACAATAGTGGCAATTACCTTTAATCTTAGCAGAGGTAAGAGAATCTCTGTAAGTTCCAGACCAGACCGGTCTGAAAATGAGTTCCAGGACAGCCAGGGATACATAGAGAAACAATTTCTCAAAAGAAAAAAAAGAAAAGAAAAGAAAAAAACAAAAGAGAAAGAAGCAAACCATTATGTATGGGACAGTTATCTCCCACCAAACACCTCTGATGAATTATCTCAGCCCTCAGAATAGCATTCCAGCATATTTTTCTATAGTTCCATAAGATGGAGGAGGGGTTTGGTCTCAGAATGGTTACAGGGTTTATCTGTATCTATTCAACAGAAGGAGTGGTAAATTCGGCTTCAAACCAAAACAGAATCAATCTAGAATATGTCCCTAGCTCCAGCACTGCACGGTGGGAAGAGAAATACAGGTAAGCCGCACCTAGGAAGCAGAAAATGACAAGGCCTTGTTGGCACTCTCAGGAGTCACTTGCAGTCCAAAATTCAGAATCAGCCTTTGAGTTGCTTATTTAAGACTACAATTCCCAGAATGCCACATGTGAAAACACTACCCAATCAGAATGCTGCAGGCAGAGACACTGGCCAATCATGCAGGCGGAGACGCTGGCCAATCAGGAAGCCTATCCTAGTCCCCCTCCCTTCCCCCCCTCCTCCTCCCCCGCCACCTCTTCACACCTAGCATCGAGTTGGCTGACTGTTGAGGAGCCGTCTGCTCAAGGTCCGTTGAGACGGTAACGAGGCTTTTCTTTGTGGTGACCAGTTGGGAAGGTGAGTTATTTGAAATCATTCGGTCACCAGGCGAATTTCCCAGCTGAGGGGAGGGTGGAGAACGGGCACCCGCAGGGTGGGTGAGGGCTGTGGAAATTTCCAGGCTGCCTTAGGCCTGTCCGCAGCCGCTGGGCAGGGCATGGGCAGCGGGAACTCGGTGACCCCCAGAGAGCAGAGGTCCTCAGGGGGTGTTGTTGGGGCCCAGGAGGAAGACGTCTGAACAGAATCTGACCCCAAAACCCTCTGTCAGAGTTGAGGACTCGGGCTGGGCCTGGGACAGGGGAAGGGCGTTAGTGACGTCATGCCTGCGTGTGCGCCATGTTGTCTCTGACACCACCTAGTCCTTGGGCCTGGATCTTCTGTGCCCAGTTAGATGTCACTTAAATAAGGGTAAAGCTGAGCTGACGCCAGCCTTTTAGGATTCGGGCACCCTAAGCCCTCTGACGCTCATTCCCCTACCCATTCAGGACGGGGCTCAGGACGTTCCTGTTAGTTTCATTTTCTTGTTTTATCAGTATTAAGTTTTACACTTATTTACAGCCTGTTCCCCCCCCCCAAACCCGAGTCCTGGGTTTGGCATGTCCAAGCAAGGTTATTATTGGCATTCTTGTGTTAATATTCAGGGACATAGAGGTGGATGCAAAGTGCATTTTATTCATTAATGTCTGGAAAAGAAAAGAATTTTTGCAGCTATTGTAAAGGGAATGTGAGGCAAAATAGGACAGATGGCTGGAATTCAGAAAAGTACAAAGCTAAGGTCCAGCTTGGTGACTTGATTTCATTACCCTGCTCCAACAATCCTGACGTGTAACTTCCCAGTGTTTCGATGGTAGGAGTGGCCTGGACTAATTAATTGTAGTTTATTTTTCAAGTCATTTTGTGAGGTTTGACTAAAAGGTTAGTATCTAGTGAGCCATCTCTCCGCAGTCTCTCAGTTAGATATATTTACTGTACTTCATATAGCACAGTGTGATGGTTTATACATTTCAGGTATCCCAGGGCTTACCCTTGTCCACAGACGCTATGTAATCGCATCCTCTTTTCGTTTTAAAGAAATTGCAAGTGGGCACTGTCATTCAAGAGTCGGAGACAAGAGTAGGCTAAACATGGAATTAGGAAAGGTCCCACACAATTGCTGAATTATAAGGTAGTTTGTAAACGGTGAGGATTTCTGTAGAGGGGACTTTGTTTCTATTGTAAGGGCCCCATCTTGTGGATGTGGTTTGATAGAGAAGAAACTTCACCCCAAGATTTCCAGATGCAGTTGTTTTCAGATACAATTCCATTTGAAACCTGGAAAAACAAAACCACTTGATGCTTCCCTAGGTTGCAACTGCCCTAACCATTTAGAAAAGACAATGATTTTAGTTTAAAATTGCTATTTTTCTTTTATAAGTTACATTATTTTTTAAAGTACACATGATTATTTTTTTAAAATAATTTTTAAAATTTATTTTCAACTGTGTGTGTTTGAGCCATTTGTGCATGGGTATCTGAAAAGGCCAGAAGAGGCCATTGGGTCCCCTGGAGCTGGAGTTACAGGCAGCTGTGGGAGTCTGATGCCCAGTGTGAAGTGTTGGGAATGGATTTAGAGTCACCTCACCAGCCTCCCACGAAAATAGCTCTGCTCTGTACACCATTCCGGTTTCTCTTTTATAATCAGATGTTTAAGAATAATCATCATGACCACAAGCAAAGAGTGGAAGCCATGATTAAGAACATTAATACAATTTCTTTGGAGATGAAGAAGATGAAAGGTAAGGACGGACTCTAAGGACGGACTCGGTCAATATGTTTGCACGCCACTGCTATGCAAGACATGCTAGAGCTAATTTGTGCTTCAGCAAGGGTAGTTTCCCTGCTGATGATAGTTGTCTTGATAAGAAGTGTTTACAGTATAATCTCAACTATGTGTTTGAAGGTGCTGGGCCTGAATCCCTATTCCAGCACCACTAAGTTATCTACCTGTCTAAATTTCCCTTCCTTCAACAGTTACATGACTACCACATTCCACAAAATTCAGTGTCTTTATCCATGAATCATTCCTAAGCCCCTGAGGCATTGCCAGATTAAGAATTAAAAGTTTGAATCTATAAGTGAAATGATTTTCATTTAAAATATATTCTTAGTGTAATAATAGATCTTAAAGGTCATGATGTGTTCTCTTATTTTACACCTAGCCATGTGAACTTTCTGTGATTGAATGTTTCTAGGGATAAGCTCTCCCTGCAGCATGCTGGGGAATTCTCTCATCAGTTAACCCATTTCATTTTTGATAGTTCCTCAGGGATTAGCTGGGATCTGTACCCCGACTCTCTTCATCTATAGATCCCATTACTATCCCTGAAAACTATTTTGAGTGTAAAGTTATTCTTACAACCCTGTAGATGCTTTCTGTGTCACTTCTGGGACCTGCAGCTGCAAGTAACAGATACCCCCTTATGTAATGCACACCAGGAGAGAGACAATCCAAAGTGAGGGCAGCCCTGGAATTAATTCATTGGGGCCAGGTTTTCCCAGCTTTAGCTGTGTACTGTGTACTGTCCATGTATTCTGCTACTCAGCACCATTACTCCTGATGTGGCCACACAGACACTATTTCTGCCTACGATATCTTTTTATAAGCCTTTATACTGATAGCTCCAGCAATTCTCCATCCCTTAAAAACATGAGGGCCATGTAGCAATGATAGAAGGCTTTCCCAGCCTGCACAAGACCCCGAGTTCAATCTCCATTACTGCAAAACAAATATCTTGGGAGAGAGGAGGCTTGTAATAAGGCAATGGCCAAGTTCTAAATAGGGAGAAAAGCAATTTACTAACTCGAGGACATTTGCGGTATCTTGTTCCTGATTTCTAATATACCCATGGTTTTCAGTCAAAATGGATCAGACCTCAGTAGTAGCTTGAACAGGAAATATTTGAAAACGTCATTAGAAATTAGGAAAGCATTAGTAGTTGTCATGACACCGGTGCCACCCTGTCTCCTTACACAGAACTCTCCCATATCCTGCTGTGTGACCTCAATCTCCATTTTGGTCAGCCCAAGAAGACTGAGGAGCCCAAGGAAGCAGAAACAAGCCACTCATTTGAAGAGACTGAGATACCAGATGTAGCCCTTGCTTCTATCAGTTTATCTGACTAAGTTTTTTCTATTTGTTTTAAATTTCTGGTTTTGCTGACTTAAAAATCTAGAATAAGTTTATTAGTATAATTTAAAACAGTATAAAATTATAAATAAGCCTATCATCTTCTTGAAAACTGGTCTTTTTTGTTTTGTTTTTGTTTTAATGTCTCAAAGGGAAACTGCTTTCACTAATGCTGGAAGTCTGATGCTGGAAACTGAGCTGTCTGTGTTTGATGTGCTAGCCTTGTCCTCTGGTGTAGACAGGCTTCTCCCGTGTGCTGGGCAGGAGATGGTAGCAGTGCAGCAGCAGACAGCTTTGCCTGTGCAGGCATGCCTAAAAAGAACTGATTTTCTTTCCAGAGAGGGACCCTGAATGACCTAACTTTTGTTAAGATGTGAATCCATGAGCAAAGAGCTGAGCAGTGGTGATAGATCCAGCTGGGATCATAAGGCCCGTGGCTCAGATAGGCAAGGCTGGCAGAAGATAGAATTGAAAGAACTCAAAGAAAGCATGTGCTCGTCCTGAAAACATGAGAATCCCATGATTGCAGTCATAGGAGTAGAAGAGAACACCTTATCCACAGGTTCATTTTTGCCCCTTCACCCTAAGAGATTCAAATACATTTTGTCTAATGTCATCCACTGCTACTTTCCTTGTTTCTGTGAGCAAACACTTGTAAAGAAGCAGCTTAAGGGAAGAAGGTTGGTTTGGGCTTATACTTTAAAAGAGTGTGGTTGCTAATGGCAGGGAGAGGAAGTGGTGGGCTGTGAGGCAACTGGTCACATTGTGTCCACCATTATGAAGCACAAAGAGATGGATAGTTTGCTCTGGGCACTCAGCCCACATTTAGGGTCTTCCCTCTTCAGTTGATGCTCTGGAAGCATCTTCACAGACACAGCCTTACATGATTCTAAAATTCAGTTAAATTGACAAATTTAACCATCAGAGCTACCAATAGATGCTTTGAAATCTACCATGTCCTTCAACTTTATCACCTTCAGATATAAAAATACCTGCAGTGTCCTGCTGCTCTCTCCCCAGGACCTAGCTCAGTGCTTTACACAGGATAAACGTTATAAATCCCTGCTGGGCATCCTACTGAAGAAATTAACACAGCGTTTTCAGCTTTAGTATCTCCAAGTTCTGGGTCCTGTAGAAGGCCGCAGCCACATTCTCCATTATCAAGATGGCGCTGACATCCGGCTTCATCGCCAGGTGAACGCACATGTGCTCGGTAATTTCCCACTGAGTCCCCGCCTACTCCCGAGGCATCACCTGGGACTGGGAACAATGGACCTATCCAAGAGTGACACGTCCAAAGCAGGGTCTGTTTCCTATATAAGGGATGGGTTCCATCTTATCTGGGTCTCCGCCATGTTGGCTGATGCCCGCTCTCCCAAGGGGCATTAAAGCTTTACTGCAGAAGAATCCTATGTGTACCGCGTGGTTCTTGCTGGCGAGACGGTAGCGCGGGACATCTGGTGCCGAAACCCGGGAAAAAAAAGAACTTTGCACCACCGGAGACCCCTTGGACACAAGGAGGATTCAGAACTGTAGGCATGCGTGCTCAGAGAGGTACGTTCTAAAGTCCAGAGAGCATATCAAAAACTGAGCAGCAGTGGGAGGTTATGCGCGCACCCAGATAAGTTAAAAAGGACCCTCCGGTAAAGAATGGGGGAGACAGAAAAGAAAATAAGTTAAAAAGGACCTCCCGGTGATTTTGGGAGAGTGGAGATGGGGGAAAAGGTTGATTTGCAGGGTCAAAAGCTTTATGTTGTGTTGTTCATGTTGTCTTTTGTGTACTGGATGGGAGAGGGATATTTGAACTTGGAGACTGCTGAGGATGTGGTGTTTTGGGAGGGAGGTTCTGTTTTCGTCTCCACAGAAAAGGAGAGCCTAAGGATGTACTTGGGATTTATGTGGTTTGAATCACCGAGACCTCCTGAAATGTTGTAATGTATACCCCTAAAATGCAGCGGCCCAATAACAGCAGGAAGCAGCCAAAGAGACTAAACGACGCCCAAATTCCCTAAAAGATTAAATGAGGTCCTTCAATGATCGCAGATCTGCAAACCTGCTTCTCTGAATTCCGCTTTGCTCCATACACCCGGTTTGGGCGCGGAGTGGGTGCAGCTGGGGCTGGAGGGCGGCTGGAGCAGAGCTTTGCTCTATGGCTATGGTGGGGAGCACGTTGCGCCGGCTCAATTGCGCAGGCTCGGTTGGTGCCTGGCCTGGAGGATGTCACAGCGGTGCCACAGGCAGCCGGGCCAAAAGGCTTGCAATGTACCTAAAACTGTGAGGGTCTCTGAGGGTAAAATGGCTCTGATTCCATTTGGCTATGCTAAACGACGCTGACTTCAGGCAGGGCTGGTCGTATTTATCATAATAAAAGCGCAATTAAGGTTTAAATGCAGTAAACAGACAGTACCGTATTACATCTACATAATGCGACTTAAGTTTTTAAGAACTGCTTAGCATTTTAAGAACTCAAGTCCTCCTGAAAGATTGCTATGTATACGCTTGGCTCGTCTGATGTTTCAGGATCCGCAGGGAGGTGGATGCGAAGGGCCCTTGGATTTTGGGATGATTGGGTCATTGGCTGGATCTGTGAGAGTTTACAGTCGCTTTTGCTGTGGCACAGGTGTTGAGAGTTGGCTAGTAGGGAAGCGGCCCTGTTCGCCGCCTCTCCCATTGGCCCCTTGAGCCGCAGGCTTTGGCGCGGACCTTGAGTTATTGCCGGCCTGTGCAGCCTTGGTCTGGGTGTCAGCTCCCGCCACACTCCACCACCAACACAGCCTCAGACCTCAGAGAATGAGGCTAGCCCCGCTGGGAAGGCAGGGGCGCCTGGGGGTGGAGCCGCCACTTCTTGGCTTGGGACACAGGGAGCTGCGCAGCGAGCAGGCCCAGGGCCGCACACAGCCCTTGGATGACGGGCGGGCTCTGGAGCCCGAGGCCACCGTACCAGCAAGAAATACGGGAGCCAATAAATCTTAAATCTAATATCAACAAACAGGGCCTGGGTTTTTCCTAGGCGCCACTGGGGCAACACGGCCCATACCGTAAAAAACAGAGATCCCCATATGGGTTCCCCAATGGCCACGTCATCTTAGGACTCCAGGCTGAAAACAGGAAAACGGTTTTCTCATATTTTTAAAACAATAATCTCATCTGTGCCAGATTTAAAATGGTTTAATTCTAAGGCCTACTATAATGACACAGACAAACAAGATTGCTCTTTAAAACAGAGACCTATAGGTCTCTAAGTTCAAGACCAGCCTACTTCCAGTACTGACTGTGCTAAATTTTTACACTGAGTTTTTTAATACTCTTAAATGTTATTTTGGGAGAAGAGTTTATGTGTTTTTTTCTAGAAATGCTACTATTCATGCTATGGATTCATCTGTCCAGAGGCCTGAGGACAAAGCCTCTGCTATGGAGCTGTCTGGCCTGATTGCTGCGGAGCTGGCGGGTTCCTGAGGGATGGTCCAGCTCCTGCCCTTGGTCTGTCAGTTATTGCTATGTTGTTGTTGTACATTGCAATGTTGTTGTTGCTGTGCCATTGCTATGCTGCTGGATTTCCCCTTGTTTTGTCAGTTATTGCTTGCTATCAGTTTCCCTTATCCTGTCAGTTATTTCTGCTAAACACTATGGATATCTTCAAGACAGGTTACAAAATACCATGGTTATTTAAATTAAAAATTGGATAAATATCTATTTAAACAAAAAGGGGGGGAATAATATAAAGGAACTGCCCCCGATGCCAAGAACGGCCATCGCCATGGCTCTGTTCACCATAAATTTTTTAAATCTGGATGATAATGGCCAAAATGCTGCAACACGACATTGTTCGGATCCGCAGCGGCCCAAAGATTTGGTTAAATGAAAAGATGTGCTTTCTAATAAATGGAAAGGCCCGGATCCCATCTTATTGAGATCCAGGGGAGCTGTTTGTGTCTTCCCACAGGATCAAGAAAGCCCATTCTGGCTGCCAGAGCGATTGACCCGAACAGTGAAGAGTGATCCGCAACACACGGATTCGCCTGAGGACCTGGCTGCTGTTCCTCCTGCCATTTTGCAGATGGATGACAGAGCACCGATGGAGGACACTCTCAGCTTTCCCGAAGCTGTTACCAGTCAGCCATAGGATGGCGGTGTTTCCTTGACTTTCTACAACCAATATGACTCTGGGTCCCCTCCCTACCGTCCTAGAGATGATTTATAAGCTTGGCCGTAGGACTCCAGTCCTGGGCTGTGTCTCTCATTCCCCTACTTCAAAGAATGGGTGGGGATGGAAATGTTTTGGAACAGTCCTATACTATGGATTAATGTTTCTCCTCTGGATGGTCTGCTGACTCAAATCCCAAAATCGTAGGGACAAAGTGGTTATTGCACAAGCGCTGGCTGCCCTGGAACAGGGGCCTCTACTGATATGTGGCTATCTATGTTAAAGCAGTAAGGTTTAAGCCAACCAGCTCCTGCACCCCTAGGACTATGGTCCATTGCACAGGGTGGAGTGCTTGGCTTAGCTAGCCCTGAAGGTTGTTGAGCTGAAGAGCATCGCACAGAGAATGGCCCTCTCTGAGAGATAAGTCGCTTTGCTTAAGGGTTTCCTGCCGTATATTCCCTTTCCCAGAAAATTGGCAAAGGGCAGGCCGGATAGGTTCCAGGTGTCATGAGCCTAGGGACAGATTCCATGTAAGCACATTTTAATGTTTTCATTTTGGGAAATGCGACCTCTATCTTTACCTTCCTAGGGAGTTGCCTTTCTGCAAAGAAGTAAAATTAGGGGGAGATGTAGAAGGCCGCAGCCACATTCTCCATTATCAAGATGGCGCTGACATCCGGCTTCACCGCCAGGTGAACGCACATGTGCTCGGTAATTTCCCACTGAGTCCCCGCCTACTCCCGAGGCATCACCTGGGACTGGGAACAATGGACCTATCCAAGAGTGACACGTCCAAAGCAGGGTCTGTTTCCTATATAAGGGATGGGTTCCATCTTATCTGGGTCTCCGCCATGTTGGCTGATGCCCGCTCTCCCAAGGGGCATTAAAGCTTTACTGCAGAAGAATCCTATGTGTACCGCATGGTTCTTGCTGGCGAGACGGTAGCGCGGGACAGGGTCCTAAATTGAGAGCTCTGGGTTTGTAAGGATGAGGTTTTGTAGAACATTATTGTCATTTGTTAAGCATCTCCACATTCTACCTACTCATCTAAGTGTGTCCTCTGTATTAACCTGGTGACTTTTAAGGTCCCTTCTTAAAACAAACAACTGGTTTTTTTGTTTGTTTGTTTTTAACTCATGAAAATAAAAGTATATTCTTTTCCACCTGAAAATTTTGTAGATCAGAGAAATCAAAACATTTGTCAATAAAAGTCACAAAGTGATGCTGAGAGTCCCAAAGGAATGAGATTGGAAGAACAAGGCATGTCAGTGTTCAGTGAATACTAGGTTATCGCTTGCTAAACTTAAACAACACTGCAAATTCTCATCGTACACTGATGTCTTGATAAAACTTATAGTGACAAGGGGAAACACTATGAACTGAAAATTCATTTACTGACAATACCCATTGAACATCAGAGCTCAGCCTAGCCTGTCTCAAACATGCTCAGATCATGTACGTTAGCCTGCAGCTGGGCAAAGTCACCTAATACAAACTCTAATTTGCCTTAAAATACTGAATATATGTTTCTAATTTATTAAATTTTCACAAACTCCCCACCACCACCAACAAAGGAAAAAAAACTACTTGCAACATATAATACTGTAAAATACTGTTGGGTACCTTGGTGGTCACATGACTAACTAAGACTTTCATATCACCTGTTGCTACCCTAGGGCAACCAGAATTCACATTGACATACAGTGTGATTAACAGGCATCACTCCCACACCGTCATACAGTCACAGATGGTAAGGCAACAGAAACCAGAATCCCAACTGTACGTCTCATTAAGTGTGTTTTATAAACTGAAGGAGAGTTGAGATGCTTTGAAAGGTTTATAATCCAATCTGATAAGGATGAGACAGTCACAGCACATTCTTGTTTTGAGGGCAGAAAAGCACAGCTGAGGTTTGGATGGGTAATCTTCAAAGGCCCTTGTGTTAGAGGCTTGATCCACCCACCAGGGCAATAGTGGGTAGTGGTGGGACTGACCACAGGAGGACAAGCCCAGTGGGATGGCATTAGTTCAGTAGGTGCATTCCTTGAGGGAAATTACCGGGTCTTCCTTTCCTTTTGCCTCCCAGTCACCATGAGCTGCACGGATGTCTTCCATACTTCCTTACTTGAGTGTCCTGTATGAGCCACCGCAGGACACAGAACAAGCGACCATACTGAGCAAGCGACAAGCTTTCTAAATGAAAGCCAACCAATAAAAGGAATGTAGTAGGGGGGTGGGCTGGAGTGTGTGTGCGCACCTATGTGTGCGTGTGTACAAAGTATCGCCTCATCTTCCCAGGAGCTCCTCAGGGGGTACACTGTGGATACAGCTGGGGGATTAAAGAAGAATCACAAACCCCAGTGTGTTTGACAGCAAAATTGCATCACTAATTCTAAAACTGTTTCCTTCTTAGAGGATTTGTAGCTTACATTTACTTTAACACCAAAATATAACAGCATGGACTAAACAGTAAGGTTGTTTTGAGGATCTAAAAGAGTAAAGCAAAAGATAACTTTAATCCTAGGAGGTTATCCCAACATGCATTTATCTCAAATATGAAAAATCCATAAAAATACTCCCTGCAAAACCAAATAAGAAAGGATTTAAAGCCTCTTAAGTTATTGCTGCTCCGAAAAATAATTTTGTTTTAAGTTGTGTAAAAAGCAAATTGCCTCAGAATGATAAAGTTTCTATTGTAATATGTGTGATATCGAAAATGATCCATTTCAGTACTTCTTAAACTTGCCCCACATTATTTCTGTAGTATGGGAAGTACAGTATTTTGGGATGGATTGTTCAGAATCTCAGGTCTTGAGATGAAGTATGCAAACCCACTCTTAGACTTCATATGTGGACGTGATTACTTCTACACTTCGCAGACATGGAAGAAAATAAATAAGTTATGGGATATTCCGCAGCCTTCAAACACTTTTTAAAGGAAGAGCAAAACACTGTGCCCACACTGAGAGGCTTGCTTTGGTCCTAAGTGTTCAACCATTTCCTAAGGTCGCTTGATCTTCCCACATTGAGGACGGAGTCACGAAGGCCGACCTGCTGGGCTGACTTGTTATGGATACCCTGCAGCGTACGTCAGTGTGCACTGGTATCTGGAGCCTCTGTTTTTCCCATCAATGAGCAACAGTGGCATTTTCCTGAAGTAGTCAATAATACCTGATACAGAGAGAAAGTCCTGGAAAAGTCAAATGGGAAAATGAGTTAACATCAGAATGGACAGTACACATTTCATAACTGTTGTTTTCTTTGTTTTTCGATTCAGAGTTTGGAAAATTTGTGGGAAAAATAAAATTTGTCAAGTATTTTAGAGATTTCTTTATTGATAGTCAACACATTTTAAGTAAGAGATAGCAACGTTAGGTTGGGCCAGCAAGATGACTGAGTGGTTAGAGGCCTGAGGACCTGAAGTCAATCCCCAGGACCCACACAGAGGGAAGAGAGAACTTACGCCTACAAGTTGTCCTCTGAACTCTACACATGTGC
Organism: Myodes glareolus; assembly: GCF_982192425.1. Taxonomy (NCBI): domain Eukaryota; kingdom Metazoa; phylum Chordata; class Mammalia; order Rodentia; family Cricetidae; genus Myodes; species Myodes glareolus. The sequence continues at coordinate 89,858,217 of NC_142034.1, forward strand.
CATGGCACACACAAAAATAGAAGTTTGGTTTTGTTGTTTTTTTTTTTTAAAGGAAACCTTTTAACTTCTGTAGTGGCTAATTTACCCTAAATATTTCTGTTATGATACCCATGACTTGGTATTGGTCTCTGATTTTCATTTCTGCTTGGGTTTCTGTATCCCCACATTGCCACAACCCAAACTTTTAGGAGGTGTAAAGAACTAGGAGGTCAGATGGGGGTCATTTCTGGAAGTGAAGCTTTAGCATGGTGTGACCATCTCTCCCCTCTCTCCTCCACACTGCCGGATGAGGGATCAATAACTGTAACTTGGACCACCCAGTACAGACAGTCTAGACCCACACAGCCCTCTAGACGTGACCAGAGTCCGAGCTATACCTAAACTGGATTGTACAGTTGTTCCTTCTTCTGAGGAAACTTGTTTTCACATCAGAGAAATCTTGGGAGGTGACACTCTGCCTCTGGGAAGAGTATGCAGCTCCATCGACAAAACAAGTGACCCAAATGTTCGACCAAAATTGTGTTGTTTCTGCTTAGCACTGTCACCGTTTTAAAGTATTTAAAATTATTAGTGAATTGTTCTAATTCTGTTAATGTCTTGATCAGATGGTTTTCTTTGTGTAACATAAAAAAGTAAGTCTTAGAATGTTACGTTTGTTGGTTTTTTTTCATCAAAAGCAACCTAATGATGATTTTCACACCAAAGATTTGACTTGGTCAAACAGGATAATTTCTTTGGTAATATGACCATCTTCACAGAGCCAAATGTCTCAGTTTAGCAAGAAATGCCCCAAGTATCGCAATAATTACTGTAGCATCATTCTAGGGTTCTCTGCTTTCTTATATGGGATTTCAAATTAAAAATTTTTATTATTACTCTGTATATGTGTGTACATGCTTGTCTGGATGTGTACCGTGTGCATGTAGGTGCCCATGAAGGCCAGAAGAGGGCATGAGAGTCCCTGGAACTGGAGTTGCAGGAGGTTGTGAATCACCCAATGTGGATCCTGGGAATAGAGTCCCAGTCCTCTGCAAGAGTAGCAAGTACTCAATTTTTGAGTCATCTCTCCAGCCCCTTTGATAGTATTTTAAATGTTTTATAGGTATAAGCATAATCATACATTGAAATTACATCAAAAAGAAGTCAAAATAGATGATACTTACTGCCGTTGACACTTCCTAAATGTATTTTTTAATTTCAAAAGTTACACTACAGGACCAGCGATAGAGCTTGGTGTTAGCACCTGTCTGGTGTGCACAAGGCCCCGGGTTTAGTCCCAAGCATCACAAGCAGGTTACATCTATGATGTTGGACTATTTAAAGTGAAAATACAAAAAAGACCCCTCTAGTGGAATAAGTCACTTGTAGTGTTTGTCTTCTCTCCTTCACTAACTGGATGGCTTTACTATAAAGTTCTATCACAGCATCACTTATATACAACACATGATTTAATTGAATAGCTGCTATACAGCATGTGATTTAATTGCATAGTTGCTATATAGCATGTGATTTCACTGCATGGTTGCTATACAGAGTGTGATTCAGCTGCATGGTTACTATATAGAATGTGATTCGCTACATGGTTGCTATACAGCAAGTAATTTCACTGCATGATTGCTATATAGCATGTGATTTCACTGCAGAGTTGCTATATAGCATGGGATTGGGGGAGAGAGTGAAGCATGGAGCCCTTACCTCTTTTCCTCGAAGTCCAGTCCCCAACAAGTACACTTGACTTTCCTCCTGGTAACGGATCTGAATGTTGTAAACTTTGTCTTTGTACAACACCATGAGGACATATGGATTGTTTACTGTTTTCTTAGAACTATCTCTTACCAGAAAAGTACCATCCTAGAAGAACAGATGCTTGTTGTTAATGGGAGCCCTGAAGGTTAATTCTTTTGTTGCCTGTAAGAGGCAAGACTCTAGGGGCCAGCAAAGCTGTCAATTGACATTGAGTTCTTCTCACAGCTGGGATCCCAGGTCACCTAGATCTTTTGATTATTATGGGAGACAACTGAACTTGTATCTGAAGTTTCCAAGTTAACAACCAAGTTGAAGCTTTTAGTTTTTGTTTTGGTTCTTCCAGATAGGGTTTTTCTGTGTAGCTCTGGCTGTCCTGAAACTCACTCTGTAGACCAGGTTGGCATTGAACTCATAGAGATCCTCCAGCCCTGCCTCCTGAGTGTTGGGATTAAAGGTGTGTACCACCACCGCCCAGCTTTTGGAGATTCTTGGTATAATTTTTTTTCAGCAATGGAAAGAATCAGCAGGTGAGTGAAGAGCCATAAGAAATAAGGTGCTCACTTACTGTATACTGCTCACTTCTGTTAACTGTCTAAACTGCCTTTCCACGTTCTCACTCAGAACACACTGTTCGTGAAATGCATCCCCCCCCCTTACCCCACACACTTGCTGTATTTACATCTTTCCCATTTCACACCTGAACGAAAGTGAATGTGTACTTTCTATGTTCTTGTTACCCTTTTCCCCAACACTTTGTAAAATGTGATTTGTTCTGTAATTTTCATACAAGAATTATTGCAATATAATAAAGCATGACAAAGATCTAATATTGAAATAGAGCTAATTAGTAAGACCAATGTAAATCACTCCCTCCTCTATGTACTTAATTAGAATGAGTTTTAAATAACCATCAATATGCAATAACGAAGCCTTTGTTCCTTTTGTTCGTAGTTAACTGAACCAGTCAAAACATATCTGGTAAAGAAACTTCCCTCTGGACCAGTGAGTCACAGATTTGGCTTGAATTCAGTAACCTGGGGAGTCTGAAGACTCCTTCAGCCCATCCTCTACTCCCACTTATTAAAACTATCTCCCCAAAAATCAGAAACCCAGATTAAAAAAAAAAAACAAAAAACCTGAGACTGAAAATGGTTGCTGTAGCCTTAACAGTGTGAAAGATGAGGGGCTGTTGTTCTCCCATCTCTGACCGGAAGACCCAGCATTAAGAGTCAGTTCTGGACATGAGCAAAATTTTATAACATTAAGATTAACTAGAAATTTCTAGGAGACTTTGCAGATATGCCTTCAACATAGGCCTTTCTCATGAATTTGAATAGTAACTGAGTGTTAGGAAGATGAATTAACAAGATGTCTGAAATGTTGCACGATTCTTTGGAACAAAAAAAGACACATTCATTAATGAAACTGCTTAACACTTGCCAACCAATGTTTAGTAATGGCTTGGAGGAAGCAGTCTATGGGCGCTAGCAGGGAGGATGGCAGCACTAATGGCTCTTAAAGGAATAGCAGCAGGAACAGCAGCTAGCTCATACTTGAGTCCCAAAGCATATCTTTCCTTTCTCTTCCTCCACTAATATTTATCAGTGCATAAATATAAACGGTCGAGTGATACCTGGTTTATCTTCCTGAGAGCAGCTTCCGCCTCTGCCCGGGTAATATAAGAGACATACCACTCTTCATCTAATGGAGTCTGCAAATAAGAAATTTAAAAGCACTGTAAGTTCTGTAGTTACATAAGCAAAGTGAAAAGAAACGAAGAGGGAAAAGCCTAATATTTCCCATAAATCACCACCTCAGTTCTCCAGGTTTTGAAACATTTGTTTTCTTGACTTGAATCACTTAGATGGGACTACATGGAAGGCATTTTGTGCAATTTGCTTCTTTATCTTGCCACTGGCTGCAAAAGCAGCTATGTAGGAGCCTCCCTTATATAATGGAACCTTTCATCTGAAAAGACAGAGAGATGAACTTTTCCAGCTTATTATATAGTAGTAACATACTTAATGAAAAATCTCTTTTAATGGAGCAACTAAGAGACTTAGTCATTCATGGCTATAAACCAGGAAACATGAAAAAAATGGGATTGTTTTTCTCACTTATTAATGCCTCTCAAAGACTGAGAGAGCACTAAAGGAAACATTTCATCTGCATCTTCCCCTCAGTCTTTGATTTATTGTGTGCGGAGCTGTGGATTCAGGGCAAGGCTCCACACGGTGCAAGGGTTTGAGCACTGAGCTACACGGCTGCCCTCTTAATGAAATGGCCATCAACAAAACTCTAACAGAAGACACAGACAGAGCAGAGCAGCTGATGAGAGTTTCTTACGGTCCCTTTGCCAGGGAGAAAGGCAAACAGAAGTAGAAACAGCTGTGTTACCTCCTCTTCCTCAGGAGATGGGGGCTGTGGCCTGTTTGGAACTGGCAAGGGTAAGTTTCTGCCTTCATTTCTGAGAGGTGGTCTGTTGCTGGGACCTTTCAAAGCAAAATATTGTGAAAATTAATTTACTGTTGGTCTTTGTTTTCTCACATCATAGTGTATCCATCAGATGCCCCCATGACAGTAGGGGCATTCCTTTGTCAAGGATATGGGGTTGGAGAGAGCCTGCATGGGACTGACCTAGGCCTTCTGCATATATGTTATAGCTGTATAAGTTGGCTTTCTTGTGGACTCCTAACAGTGGGAGCAGGGGTTGTCTCCAACTCTTTTACTGGTTTTTGGGACACTACTCCTCATACTGGGTCACCTTGCCCAGCCTTAATACATGGGAGGTGCTCAGTGTCTCTGTAACTTGATAACCATGTTTGTTGTAGCCATGGGGGAGACCTGTCCTTTTCTAAACAGAAATGGAGGAGGAGTAGATTGAGAGGTGGGAACAGAGAGAGAGGGTGGGGAAGGGGCTGGGAAAAGGAGGGAAGGAGGGAAGGTAAACTGCCCCCAGAATGTAAAAGAAATTAATTTTTAGATAATTAATTAATTTTAAAAAATAACTTGAGGTTGGAAAAAGAATTTCTACCTCTTTCCAACCACGAGGGCTCTTTGAGCCTTGTTCCATGCCATGCTGGTGAAACTTTGAGAGAAGACCCTGACTGTTCAGTGAACCCCTAAACATGCAAACAATATAATGTGGGCCGATTCCTAAAATCACACTGTCTGAATGTGTTCCTCAGCAAGAATAAGCAAAAAGCAGACCTTTCATAGATGGCCTGGAATGCTTCACCAACAGCTTGCACATTGGCAGCAGTGAAGAGACATGCTCTTTGGCGTAAGATGGTCTTAAACTTTTTTTTTCTTGACTTAAATCCCCTCCCACGGGTGGAGATTACACATTTTAGCCACCACATCTGGTTTGATTCAGAATCTCCGGGGCTCGATTCTTATAATCTATAGTTTGAATATGCTTCCAAATTCATAACTTGAGAGCAGATTCATCGCTAAGAAAAAGAAGCTAAGCACTGCTCTAAACTCTCATCAAACCATCAGGAACATAGCTCTGAATGGGAAGATAAGGGATAAAGGCTGGCCTGCTGTTACTGCTGCTGCTGGTGGTGGTGGTGGTGCTGATGCTGGTGAGGCCGGTGGTGTGTGTGTGTGTGTGTGTGTGTGTGTGTGTGTGTGTGTGTGTGATATTTTATGTAGTGCCTCATTCCAACTGCCTTTGGTACCTGCAGACATTGAATTAAGTGTTAAATGAAGAAGTCATATACTTTTAGGAAATAGCCTTTGCCTAAAGGCTTTGAGTCACATTATATTGTAAACATATAGACATGTCGATTGGCAGAGATTGTAATCATGTACAAACCTTGAGAGAAGTATGGTGGCAGGGAGGCACTCTGCTGGAAGCCAACGTTACTGTAGAGACAGAAAAAGAACAAGCTCTAAGCTGAGTTGGAGTGATGGGACCTGACTGGGGAGCTAGGTTAAGAAACCAAAGTGTAGATGCTTCTTACTTTGTTATTGCTGCCCACTACACCTCCGTGGCATCATAGAAGATGGGCAAAGAGGGGAATTTAGCTGACATACTTTACTGTATCCCAAGATGGACGAAATCTAATGTGCTTCACAAGCCAAAGGCAAACAATAATAAAAATCAAGCTTGTAAACCAAATTTAAAAGGTACTTTAAAAATGGGGCTATGGTTTGGGTCTTTACACTAATTGGAGTGCATGCGAACAGTAAATCCCCAGGAGTTGATGGTCTGCAGAAAGAGGGTGAGTCCAGGGGGAACAAAGGGCTGGGTGCTGCTGCATCAGAGAGACATTTGCAAGGCCAGGATGGAAAAGCAGATCTGTGGAGGCCCTGGAATGCTATCTGATCTCTCTATGCCAAGAACTAACACCAGCCATTGGCCCAAATAGTAATATTATTTAATAGTAATACTCTGCACACCTGATCTTCTTGTTGGCAATTTTCAATAAAAAAGATGGGGCTAGAGTTGTGTGTGAGATAATGCACACAATTGGACATGGTTGTAGAGGAAACCAGCTGGAGAAATGAATGGAAAGAATTAAAGGCATCTTCCTAATGCAAAGGGAAGACTTTAAAAATTTCCCTAGAGAGTTGGCAGAAGTGGACAGGCTTGTATTGGTGGTCCGTTTTTCACAGTACATAGGGAGGGAAGCTGGGCCTTTTCTGAATACTAAAGCATTGGTGAGCTAGCACGCCGAAAGCCCCGGTGAGCAGTGTGAGGCAGCCCATTGGCTTCCTGGGCAGGATGCTCTGGGTCTTGCCTGGTTCGCCTGCCCTTGTCTCTGTTTCCAGATGGTCTTATTATGACTGAGAAATTCTAGTTTTAGAGGAACAATCCTTTTGAGGACAGCTCCCGAGCATGACTGCTTGGCCTCTGTCATGGGCAAGGCAGTCTCTGTTTCCCCATCCAAGAACTTCAGTTATCTGGGTTTCTTAATGTTCGTTTGTTTGAAATAAGGAAGTGACAACACCCGCCATCTTCTGTCAGCCTTTGAACAATTGTGAGCCAAACCCCCACTCCCCTCAAGCTTAGAAACTCTGAGGACAATTGAGCTTTCAGGTTGCTCATCAAGTTCATTTCGCTTGTAAGGAAAGACAGTTCTGTCCAATGGCTCATCTCTCTCCTCCTCAAGCTACCTGACATTTTGCCACAATACTACACTGTGCTGGCTAGTTGTCAACTCTGGGGAAACCAGTCACAACTGAGGAATTATCTAGATCACATTGGCCTGTGGGTGGATCTGTGGGGAATTGTCTTGATGGTTCCTTGGGGTAGGAGGATTCAGCCCATGGTAGGTACACCATTTCATGGGTTAGAGCCTGAGCTGTATATGAATGAAGGAAGTCGGCCAGCAGAAAAGTGTGCAAGCAGGGCACATGGGTGCATTCAATTCTCTGTGCTCTGGACTGTGGATATGATGTGACTAGCTACTCGAGTCCCTGCCTCAGCTTTCCTGAAATGTGGTTCTAGAACCTAAGATTGTACAAGAAACTCTTTATCCTCTACACTGCTTCTCAGCAGGTATTTGTCACAGCCGCAGACATGAAGCTAGAACACAAGACCGCAGACATGATGCTTCCTTAGAACTGGTGACAGCCACCAACCTTTCTGAGAAGGCCCCCGGCATGTGAGACAACGGGAATGTGTGCTTGGGGTTGGGCTTGGCAGATCTCGAAGGGAATGTGTTGGAGCTCATAGGAGGTAGTGATGGCTGGGGCAGAGGTCTTTGATGCACTGTGGGGGAAGAAGAAAAAATATAGAGAGTCAGAATTCAAATCTGTGGACATTTAGAGTACCTCCCCAGCTTATACTAAACACAAGCCCCAAACCAGTGCATATGGGGAGACAAAAATCCAAAAGATGTAATTAGCAAATGGTAGGAAGATAACCTATCTCATTTTTTTCTAGATAGTTCATCACCTTAGAATGCATCTAAAATTGAGGTTGCTCTCTATAGTGAATTTTTAATTTTATTTTGAATGGCTTACTTAGGAGAGAATTGTTCGTGAGAAACTTGTGAATTGCAGAGATAATTTACATTTTTTATTTTGTCTTTTGCAAGCTAAAAGCACATGAAATTTTGTCCATCCACAGTTACTGATTCTTATCTACCTATGTATATCTATCTATTACCTATGTATGTAAGAGGGTATAAATGTTAGAAAATTTTCTATCCAAGACATATATGCAATTTTCTGTGCAGTTAGGTGTTCCAAACATGTGAACCTAAGTTTTTCTTGGTAAATCAACCAAGTAGTTCCATTTTACTATGGTCATGAGGTGAAGCAATTGATGTATGTTAAATGGACATGTATGGTTTCATACTCAATACTCCTATTTAAATAACTGATCAGAAAAAAATGAGAGAATAAAGGTTTTAAGAAATGAGGATAGGTTGTAAAAAAGATCTCTAGACATACCATCATCTTCATCCTGTATGGGGAAAATAATAAGAGATATTAGTGTTTTTATCAAAGTAACATCCATCAACAGTAAGCCCCCCTTTTGTGAGCTGTGGAGGCTTTCAAAGGAGAAGAGGCAGGCTTGGAAGCGTTTGTGTGAGACTTGTACTCTGCAGCATCTTCCTGACCCTTCCCTCCATTCCTGCCCTTCAATCTCCTTGCTAATTACCCTAGGGAATGAGAATGCAAGAAGTCAGCCACCAGGGGCCTCTCAGAGCGACAGGAGCTAAGCAGTTCGGCCTGATGAACTCTAAGTAAAGATGCAGACACTGGCATTTAACAAATTCTTTGGAGGTCTTGCTCTCGTTACTTGACTTCAGATTGGGGCAGGGCAGATGGAGGCCCACCTCCCCAGACCCTACACTGGTTGCCCCCGTGCCAAGCATTTGTTAAATGACATTTCACACTTACATTCTCCCTTCTGTCTGGTCCCCGTCCGTGCCTGAAATGATTTAGAGCACAGAAGTGAACATCAAGAGTTTCAAAGAGCCAGCCCCAGAGTATAATGTCAGTAAATTGCATAAGAAGAAATAAAACCCACTGAGCCATGGCCAAAGGGGAAGTTGCAAATGCCAGCAGAAATGCTGGGGAGAGGGAGAGAAGGGAAACTTGGCCACTGGATGCTCTGTTATCATTGCAAGCTGAGCTAGGCAAACCTTTGTTCTGCAGAGCTACTGTAGCAAATAATTACATAATTATACACATATATATGTTTAGTCAGCTTTTCGTAGCTATTAAATTTCACTGAGTAGATGTTTTCCCAAGCAAATAAAAACATTTTCAGTGATATTCTTCTTTGCTGAGGTTTTAAACCAGCAACCACAGGGTCCACCCTTCGGGTAATAAGGAAGCTGTTGGCAAAGGCCCCTGCTCTGGGCTTTTCCATAAGGGGCTTGGTGCCATTGGCACAGATGAATAAGCCAACCCAACAGCTTTGGCAGTAGCTGTCTAAGGGCTGCAGAGGTGTCTGTGCTTCCTGGGAAAGAAGGGGGAAGAGAAGAAGGATTTGTTGAATAGCTAGTGTTACAGGCTTCTCCGGTACCCCGCAGTACTTCCTGTGTCATTGGACATTTTCATATTTTGGCAATTACGATTGTTTTTCCTGTATTACGATTTTCTTAAGTAATGCATTAAAATGTCATTTAAGTCGATGACAGAGGATTTCCTTGGTGCACCCTAGCCCTAGTTTTGACTGAATCCTCACAACAGCCAAGCCAAGGCGATGGTTATGAATCTTGATAGGCAGATGAGATAATGAACTTCACTGTTTCCTCCCCAAGAAGCCTGGCTGATCCCAAATCTGGGCACACTTGTGTCATTTGGTAAATAGACCATACATGATTTTCTTATCGCAGAGTCAAAGCTGCTAGAGCAGAACTCAGTCTCCTGTGGTTATAAAGGTGGTTGGGCAGTAAAAAAGAAGCTAAAGCTGGTCTAGCCCCCGCCCCCAGTCCTTGGTCTCCGATCCCTAATGACATAAACTGACAAATACAGCTTCTGTACACTGTTCAGTCTGTGTGCTTCCGTCCGGCAAGGTGGGGAAACCCAACAAAAAAGAGAGCTGCTTCAGCAGGGTCTCCCCCAGCAGCCACCCTGTAACCCCACCCAGCGCTTCTACCCATGCCTCAACCAGACTCCATTCTCTTCACAGACCTGAGTACTCATCATCTAACCAGCGAGGACAGGAGTCCCCACCCTCCTACCCAAGTGCTGGGAGCTCCAGGGCCCACTGCAAGCCTTGCAGGGCAATTACTTTGGAACCGGTGGCTTCTTCGCTATCAGGGGTGCACTTCTTTCACTCCTTTCGTGTCTGTCCATGGCTGGTGGCAGAGGAGGCTTTTGTATCTTGGGTAAATGCTCCCCGAGAGTCCTGCTGAGTGTGTAGAGAAAGGATTTATTTGTAAGAAACCATCTTAACTAGGCAGGAAAACTCTGGGGCTTGACACAACACAATAGAGGCTTACCTTCCCACGGGAGCTGAGGGCTGCAAGACATTAGAGAACACAGGTGAGGGTCCAGCACTTTCCAAAGAATAAGGATAAGACAAAAAACAAACAAGAAACCACAGAAAAACTAAAACCACAAACCAACCAGAAAAACAGCTTACCTTGTCAGAAAATGCTGGTTTCTTTCCTGGAAACGAGAGAGAGCAAAACATTCAATTTGGGACAAGTGTGAGCTCGAGAAGTAGGTTCTGATGAACACCATGTCTGGGTCTCTGGGGAAGACTGGCTTCAAGCCTGGGCTCCAGATTTTGAAGGGTCTTTTGCAGAGCACCTGATCTTCTTGGCTTAAAAATACTGCTGAGCTTGTCCAAGTCACACAGCTGAGTACATGCTAATGGGATGGTGGGGTGGGGCGTCTGCTGCTTCTCAGTGTGTGACTTAGTATAACTGAGCATCAAATAATGGATGTCTTCTTGGGATTTTATTTTTCTTTCATTGGCTTAAGCATCTATTGTCCAGCCCACTTTGATTTTTTGAAACATTATCTGTGTGTCATGAAGGAGTAATTTCCCTCCAACTCCCGTGATACACTTGATATTATGTAAAGAATGTCATTTGGTTTCTGGAAAAGAAATTAACTTAGAAACAAGGACTTTAGGAGATTGTCCTGGTGTGCCAGAAAATGTTGGATTGGTGATGATGGTGGTCATGGTGGTGGTGGTGGTGGTGGCGGCAGCGGCAACAGTGATCGTGATAGTGGTGGTCATGGTGGTGTTGGTGGTCATTGTGGGCATGGTCAAGGTGGTGGTTATTGTGGGGATGGTAATGGTGGTGATAGTCATTGTGATGGTGGTCATCGTGGGCATGGTCATTGTAATGGTGGCCATGATGGTGGTGGTGGTCACAGTGATGGTGGTCATGGTGGGGATGGTCATTGTGATGGTCGTGGTTATGGTAGTAGTCGTGGTGGTAGTGTGACTGATTTTTCTTTGCTCACTTTTTTGATTTCTTTGAGACCAGATGACATTGAGGCCAAGTATTTATACCTGAGAACTCTTTAGTGCCAAGTTATTCAAAACAACTTAGGTTATTTATTGTATCTGAGATCCTGTGGGTTGGGTCGGCCTTTTGTGTTCTATGTGATGAAAACATTACTAAAGGGGGTCTAGTAATCTGGAAACAGGCCTGAAAGTACCTGAGCATGTTGGACCTCAGTTTCCATGGCTGTGAAGTCAGTGTAGTTTTGTCATGAGGGTCAGATGGTAACTTATGTGCAAGGTCAGGGACAGGATGGGCGAGCACTGACAAACACTGGCTAGTTCCTCTGTCGTTTCCACCCTCGCTTGCTTAGCACCCCAAGGCTCATGCTGACCATCCACCTGAATCACATATTCGCAGCATCCCATAAGGTCTGAGCTCACGGTAGACTTAGGAAGGTCTAAGAAGATTGTCTACTTTGAATAACTCACTGGCCAAGGGAAGAAGTTTAGTGCATATTTAGAGTTTGAGATTGAACACCTTCTTTAAATGGGTACCCCAAAAGTAAATTAACATTCTTTTACCATAGTAGATTTTTATTTTTAAGAAAGTATTTGATTCATCAGAAACAAAAAACCAAACAACAGTCTTCTGATGTGCATATGTTCTTTTCATGTTGGGAATTTTATGGTCAAAGTCTAAGCATTAGTTCCTCTGCAGCATCATGGACAAGGATGCAGTTCAAAGTCAAGCATGGATTATCAGGAAATGGTTAGAGTCCAAGTCAACTTTATCTACTTTTGCTGCTGCTGCTGTTGTTGTTGTTTCTCTTTTTAACCCTGGCTGTCCTGGAACTCACTCTGTAGACCAGGCTGGCCTTGAACTCACGGAGATCCACCTGCTTCTGCCTTTGCCTCTCGAGTGCTGAGATTAAAGGCATGCACCACCATCACTTGGTTTCTTTTTATATAACATGTGTAGCTCTCTACAGTGAACTCTAAACTCAATGGAAGCTCTAAACACAGCTTCTCATGACTCAGCACAGTTAACATGTGCATCCGAGAAATAACAGCAAGCTGCAACTTCCAATCCAATTTCTCAAAGTCATTTGGCCAGCCGAGGAGAGTACTGAGGCAAAGCCCTTGTTCAGGGTTCCACTGGAGAGGAGGAAGGATGGAGCTGAGATCTGGATTCCATATCTACTCAGTTTGGGTGCTTCTTGCCCACGTCCACCTAGTCTTTAGCAGGTTCAAAGCCTAGGTCCTCAATGTCATGTGATAGGATGTAAAGGAGCACCCACTTCAAAGTCAGAAAGACGTGGGCTCAAATCTCAACCCACTTATGCAAACTGAGCCCCTCATTCAACCTCTCTGAACTTGTTTCATCATCTCGGAGGTGGGGCTGATAGCAACCCACTTCACTGACTTGGCCTAAGGATATAAAGTGCTTGCCACTTACTAGGTGTTCAATAAATGATAGTTAAATTTTAGAGTTGACTTAAAAAATAACTTTAAGGGTGGCTAGAATCATGGCAGTTTGAATCATGAGTAAATTATGAGAAAAATTCAAAGTGTTTGGTCAACTACACACATCCACAACAAAGGGCAACTCTGACACCCGAATGGTACTTAGAATTTTAGAAAACAGTTTCTCCTAAGAGAACATCTGTCTTATGGTGAGACTGTGCCCTAAGGAAGTCATCGCCTCCCTGGTTCAGCATACTAAGAATTAGCAGCCAAAGCAGCTGATGACAGCTCTCCCAGAGCTATGCCTCTCAGCCCATTTCCTCCCTGGGTACCAGGATGCTTCACAGTCTTGGTGGAGCAGGCACAGCCCAGGGACTAAGAGGGGGGATCTGGGTTTAGGTCTCTATCTTCATCATTTGGTAGCTAGGTGCTTTTGGAAAGTTACTGCTTTGTGCCTCAGTTTCTTTCTCCATAAAATGAGGATGCTTCTCCCAACAGTACATAGTAAAATGAAATGATGCATATAAAAATGTGCACTTAGTGCGCTATAAACGTAGCCATGGCCATTATGCATAAAATATGAGGAATACCAACCTAGTGTGAAGGGCTCTCGGTCAAGAGGCGCCAGTGAGCGGTCGAGAGGAGGTTTTGTGCTTCTGTCTATTGATGGAGCAGGCACTGGGGTGGAAAAGGTTGAGGTCAGTTAAAAGAAGAAATCTATTGGCTGGGGATGGGGTAGGTGGGCTGGTGGGCAGAAGGCAACCCCATGCTTACACTTTGCTGGTTTGTGGTTTCGACTTCTGCTGGGTTCTTCGTGGTTGGGATGAGATGGTGATAGTGGCTGCATGAAATTAAAAAAAGAAATCCAAATATTTGGAAGCTTTTCCATCTATGCCTCAGCAAGACTTTGTGGCATTGTCTCCCCAAATCTGTCTGGATCTGCTCCCTTTTCTCCATCTCCAGGTCTGACCTGCAGCTCGCCACCCCCTCTGTCAGCTGAGTAGGGGAGGCCACCTCCTCTCTGAGCTTCCTCACTCTCTCATGAAAAGGGCTTTCTGCCCAGCAAAGACCAAACCGAATCTCCTGCCAAGCCCTCCACAGGCTCTGGTCACATCAGAAGTGAAACCCAAGCCCCATGTGAAGTCCTACACGAGATGCTCCTGCCTGCCTCTCCAAGGAATTTATAAGTTCTTCTTGAGTGCCGCAGGGTCCTTACATAAGGATCTCCTTACAGCTCTCACACACATGCTCTTGAACATCTCCGTGGCTGTGCCTCCTCTGCCCGGAGTGTTCTCTCTGCTTTACACATGACCGGCTTGTCCTGTACCAGCTGAGTATCAGTTTGGTACCCTAGGTCACATTACCAGGTCTTCTGCCTGACTACATTTCCAAATCATTTCTATATCTATTTACTTGTTTAACATCAAAACCTCATGAAAATCAGAACATTCTGTGCTGTTCATGTTCTTCCTCTGGCACGGAGAACACTCGTGTGCAGTGGCTGCCGAATGTGATGGACAAATTCTGCCTCCTAGTGGTGGAGGTGAATTTCTCCAGACTTCCAAAACAAAGTGCCTGTGTAGACTCATGGGACTCTATGAAGCCCCTTTGCAAAGGTGCTATGCCAGCCTGAGGGGCCATCTATGAGAAGGAGGTTTTCCGTATTTGCCACGGCCCTCCTCTCACACTAATTTTCCCTTCTGGTCCTGACACTTTGGCACTTGCCACAGTTTTTAAGGTGCCCTGGCCACTAGCGAAAAAAGCACTCGTCTGATGCTGACTTTTTTAGCTTTGTGTGAGTTCCATAGGAGCTGGACCGAATGCTGAAAGAGCAGGAAAAGGGGGTCTGCTACCACTGTTTCTCCTTGGCTTCACTGCGTCTGAAGGTATTCATCCCTGAAATTTGAGATCTGGCCAGCAGGTGGCGCAATACTGCTTGCAGGAGGGCAGTCTAGATTGAGAACCTAGGCAACACCAGGACCAGACTTAGTTCTCCCGTAGATAGATGAATTGAAAGAGGAATCTCTCATTAAACACACAGTTCACATTGTTTATGCTGACAAAACCAGCAACAAACATTATGACATGAATAGAAACTGCTTATATAACACCACAAAATCGAATCACTGAGTGGAGCTTGTGGGTACGCATTTCCCCGTTTCTTACAAATTTAGAACCAGGTAAAGAAGCTTAGTCCCTTCTCTCTCTGAAGAAATAATTGCTTTGGATACAAAGTGGCCAGAAAGAAAAGGAGGAGGCTTACCGAGTGGTTCCGGCCTGTTGGCAGGGGAGGGAGGGCGGCCATTGGTCTCTGTGGGGGCACCGGAGGCTGTTGAGAGACTTTGCTGGTGGGAGGCCGGTCTGTGGAAACACAATGTTCAAATGGAAGAAGAAATGAAAATTTGAAGTGAGTGTTGTCTAAGTGCAGGGTTCTCTTTAGAACTTGCTGTGCCTGCCCATGCAGCTGGAGGTGCCAAGAGCCGATCCTTTACCTCCAGACCTCCAACACCAGCATGAGTTACAGAGTTACAGAGTCAAACCCAGTCTGGGTCCTACAGGAGACAGGAAGCCTTGGCCACTGTCTGCTCCTCTTCCTGCTCAAATTGGTATGACTCTTACATACATGGGGATAATTCCCATAATACCTCATACCAACAGGTGATATTTGAGACACTGCCAACCAAGAGAGGCCCCTATAGGATTACCCCAGTGAGAGTTTTCAGATACAATTCTACAGGTGTGGACTACATGCATGCACACATTAGCCTGCATGCATATATATGCATATATGCACATAAAGTTCATATGCACGTGCACACATGAGTACCTAGAAACACATGTGTATGCTGACACACATGCACAGAGACATATGTCTCCTTGCCTGCATATATAAGCTCACACTGCACACAAAGGTGCTTACCAGTATTACGTTAGCTGCTACCCTTCATGGGCCCCTTTTTCTGTGGCTTCCTTCCCTTCACAAATGTTCTGGGCTGCCTCACCCTCCTACTTCCTCCTTTTGCCCATCTCCTTTTGCAAAGGGAGGAGCTGCCCCCCACTTCTGTTATCAAGTTAAATAGCACATGGTCTGCCTTAGACATCCTTATCACTCTGGCTGCAGAGAACTGCCCAAGACCTGCTTCTCCCAGTCTGGGCTGGGAGAGGTCAGAGTGGAATTGTGAGGCATGAGCCGTGAGTGGCCAAGGGCCTCCTGGCATCTTGTGCTTTTGGCATGGCACTATGTCACACCATAGAAACCCTCACTAAGATACTGGCTATGTGAGTTTTAGGGGGACTGTGGAAGGAGTCTGGAACTTGGGGTTGAAAAAGCACTGAGTGCTCTCTTGATTCACCTTTTTGTCAGCCCTGGGAAGAACGCCATTCCCCTTCCAGCAGAAATGGACTCAAGGCAAGGGCAAGCCTGGTCTTCTCCACCCCACAGGCTGCCTTTCAGCTCCCCTGATATGTTATGTTCTTTGGGACCTCAGGGCCCTTGCACAACCATTTCAAGTGCTTTAAATGTTCCTCCCTTGCCCCCACTCAGCCTCATATAACCAACTTTTTCTCATTCTCAATACACTATTTGATTATCAGCCAAAGACTACCTCTCAAGTATCACAGCCCGAGGGAGCAAGCCCATTTATTATACTGGCTTGTTGATAACAATGACGTGATGCAATTGTTTGGTGTTGCCTGACCCAGGAGACTAAGAATGCTGGCGAGTGAGGTCTGTCTTGCTCACTCTGTCTTTGCGACAAACACGTAGAGACACTCAGCAACCTGGGTTCACTTTTCTGCCCTAAGTCTGGGACAGTCTTGGCGATGTTGACGCTTCCTGCCTGTTAGCTTTAGTGTTCTGTCCTTCAACACGCTAAGTGAGGTGACGGGATGGAGTCTGAAACAGCACAGCCCCCAGGGTTAGACACAACGCTCCCTGGGTGCAGAGGAGGCCAAGTGCACCTGAGATCATTTCTGTCACCTCCTCTGCTAGAAAGGAATCTCCACAAGACAAAGGTGCATTTTCCTTCCTGGTAGCTTGTGTCGTCTGGCTCACAGTAGATGAGGAACATTTGTGGCTTTGTGAATTAATGAATGAGTGAATGAAGAGTAGAGAAACAGGTAGATGAGGAACATTGTAAAAACTGTCTCACTGTAAAGGCAGAACCAAGCCCTCTGAATTCCTTCACATTTATTATGACAGTCTGCAGATGGCAGAACCACATAGCTGCCCTCTTTCCGGAAAGCCTTGCCCCTCTGTCCTGCCATTAGCCTGCTTCCCTCATGAGGAAATGGCCAGAGTGGTGAATTCTTTGGTCTCAAGCCACACAGTTTTCCAGAAGCTGAGCAAGAATCAGCACCCAGAGAAGCTCAATGGGCAGCTTCTGGCCAGCAGGTTGCAGAGGTTCTTACCAATGTACATGGAGTTGGTGTTGGGGAAAGGCTTGGCGGGCAGGATGGAGTTCTGCAGAGCCTCCTCATCATTGGAGGGCGGTGGCTCGTAATCAGCAGCGTCGTCCACCGGCACCTCTTCCTCCTCATTGGGGGACTCATAGTCCCCGTCGTCCTCTCCTTCCGGATCATCATCGTTGGGACTTTCGTAATCATCTTCTTCCTGCCAGCACAGTGGAGGGACAGCTCAGCTGGTGCCGATGTCACAGGATGACACTTTAGAGTACGGCCTCTGTGAGCTCTCAGCCCAGGATGCCAGCATCCTCCGACAGATCTGTCACTGAGGGAACTGTAACGTGTCAGGCCTCCACAGATGGGAAACCCATGCTTCAGGGACAGACCTGAAGACTAATCCCTGGCTGAGCCCAGGAGGGCTCAAGACAAACCTTTGCAGGGATCCAGCTGCCATGCTGAAGCACAGACATCTGGGGAAACTGCTCTCTTCTTTCTTTTGTACAGAATAAATCTGCTTTGTTTTCTCATAAAAACATACTTTCCCAGAAGTCATTTTCTTTCTAATTAAATGATTTTATTTACTAGAATCTCAGTAGAACAGGGGTCACTTCCTCACTTCCTCTATGACCATTTTTGAAAGACCTAGAAATGGCCATTTAGCAGAAAGACCACTTAGACTGAGGGTTGGGAAGCCCGGGCCTCAGATCTGCCTGGACTTGGCAAAGGGGCTTGCACAAGGCACACCCTCCAAAAGGTTCCCTAGCTTTCTCTTGCATCACAGAGTCCTTAGCTCCCACCTGACTCCGTGCATGGCGACAGTGTGAAGTGTGAGGAGGGGGTGCACAACCCATCAGACTCTGGAAGGCGCTGTCACTGTGACCTTTCCCATGCAAACCTGGCGTGGGAGCCTTCCCAGCGCTAACACCCAGTTATGAAATGTCTTCCCTCTGGGTCACCCAGTGGTGACTTAAGTCCACGAGAACAAAAGTTACAGTAGCATAGATTTCTGGAAAAGATAGCAGGAGGGGAGGGATTGCTGTTGGGCTTGGTAGTGGTGAGCAGTGTTGCAGCCAGCAAGCTGCAGCCCCACATCTCTATTCTTCTAAGGAAGCTCTGCTGTCACAGCTGAGCCCACTCATTTGTTTGCTGACCGTGACTGCGGGAGGTGGGGGTTAAGCGCTGAGTAGTAAAGAAGAAACCTTTCAGCTTCCAAAGTTGGAAATATTTACCACCTGGCCCTTTCGGGGGCCCTGAAATGGGATGTTTCTACGCTTCATTGGTGGAGGGGGCTTGCTTCTTTTTCAGCATTGTGATTAACATAAAGTCACCCCAGTCACCAATATAAAAGTGATTTAGCCCAAGTCATACTCACAAAGGATGACCAGCCCCCATTGTCTTCTTCGTGGCTTTCTGTGGAGGAGATAACACCACCATCAGCACCAAGCAGAGAGTCAGAGCAGGTCTCCCTCCCAGTGTCCATCACAGGCCCTCATCCTTCCTTCTTCATGCTCGGGGCCAGCAAGGGTTGTGTTGAGTACAATTTACCCTGCCAGAACTCATAGTAAGTCACGATGTAATGGTATCAAGGGGCAGTGGGATCTTTAAGAGATAATTAGGTCAAAGAGACCTCATGGGTCAATACTTTTCTCTATGAATGAATCGATACCTTTCTCCAGAGACTGACTTGGGTCTCTGCAGACTGGAGTGGGTATCCCAGGAGTCATCTGAGCCTTGAGACTGGATGCCTTGTTATGAGCACAGTTCTAGTATTTTGGTCACTTCTATATGTGCCCCTTACTAGTCTCACGTTTTCCCGCATGGTGCTATTTGTAATGAGGTTGGATTCAGCCAGAAGTTGAACTGATGAAAGCACCATGCTCTTGGACTTCTAGAACTCTGAAATTAATAAACCTCTTCCCTTCATATGTAAGCAGCTTTAGGAGCCGGGTTCTAGCAATGGAAATCATACTAAGAGAGTGACTTACTCTTGGCCATATCATTTCTGTTAGAAGAGTTCTTTCTACCAGCGAGCAGCAGAGGTACCTAAACTTCCTTGTGTGTATACAAAATTTACCCAGGATTCCTTTTCGTAGAGTAGGACCTGGGGCTTTATTCATAGAGTTTTTTAATCAGCAGGACTGTATGGGATCCAGAAGCCCCAATCTAATTGTTTTGAGCAATCGAACAATGGAAAACTGCGTGTAAGACTCAGAGGTGAGACTTTGGCTCAGCTCAGGTGCTCAAAGCTGAGCCTAGGCTCTCCCACAGAACAAGAGGAGTCCTGCAGTGTTCCTCCAGAGTCGCCCCCTTCTGCCTCTCAGTAGGAATCCATACTCTTCTATGATGAAGAACTGGCTGATAAGTTGTGTCCTATGCAAGGTACTCAAGTAGGCCCGAGCTGAAGCACACATCACCTCCTAAAGAACTCCTCTCAGCCCCGGTACCTTTACCTGTCTCCTCTTGAAATCGTGGAACCTGGGGTCTGCAAAGGCAAACAACAGCATCTTAGTAGCCTGTCAATCAAAGGGCATCTCCTTTCCCCAGCCTAGCCCTCTGCATCAATAGGGATTATGTCTCCCTGCCTAAGACTCACACTCTTGTTGCTTAGTAACCAGAGTTGAACTGTCCCTAGCTTCTGGGGACCCCTAAAGTCACACTGGTGTCACAGTCAGGAGCTTGTGACTCTTTAATGATCTAGGGAATGTTCATTCCCCTGTTGTCCTGGACCCAGGGGCAAAATGATCACCGGGGAGAAGAAACTCCCTCCCCTCCTTAGACACTCTCCTCATGACTCCTGGGACAGACGGGACCACCACAGGTGAAGCAGTAGAGGCCAAAACAGTGCTACAGATGCTTTTACAGGCTCTACTTGAGATTTTAATCCTTGCATTCCCTTGTAGCAGCACGTAGGCTGGAGATGCACACTCACTTGCGTGTAAAAATGCTCCTTCTCTCTTCATTCTTGTTGATATCTTGACTTAACTTACTGAGAATCCTACAAGATAAAGGCACACGTGAAGAGACAAAACAATCAACTCCTGGCCTCCACCTTCCTGCCGTTCCCCCATCCGCATGTCCTCCATGGGCGTAGGCCACAGTTTTCTTCTGGTGTCCATCCTCCCCAAGCCAGTCTCACATCTTCAGTTCCACTTCCTGTCCCCACCTGGCTAGAACTTGTCCCCTTTTTCCTCAGGACCTGACCTGGTGCCAACCACTCCTGCTCCCATGAAGTCTTCTGTCATCTGCTGACCTATGTCTACTGAGCCTTTGCTATCTGGCTCTGAGCTCTCCTTAAAAACTGGTCATCTCATGCCTGCCTTCTGCCTGCTCTGATGGCCTGGGGCCCGAGAATCTGCGAGCTGAAGTCATGTATAGCTTACTGTTCTGCCATTCACAGAATGTGCTCCCTTGAGTCTTGGTTGATCATTCCTGTGACCAAACCATCTGCTAAACCCAGAGGCCCATGTGTATATCCTACTACAAACTCCAACGGGCAGTTCCATCCTATTGTCTCCCCACCCAGCATTGTCCCTCTTTGCGTCTGCTTAGTCACATGGTGTGATGGTCAAACCTGCTTATGTGACACGGTATGAGATGAGCAATCTTGCTTAGCAGTTTAATTGGATTGAGAGACACCTAAGAGACTAGAACATCACGCTTTCTGGTTGTGTCTGTGAAAGTGTTTCCAGAGATGACCGGACTGTGAGCGCTCTGACTTCAGTGGGGGTTTTGATTCACTTGAGGTAGGACAGAAAAACGGGCAAATTATGGAGACCCAGGATCTGCTCAGAGACTCTTGCCAGCTTAAAGTCAAGAATTTCAGCACAGTTAGCAGCATTTGCCGCAAAAGCTGTGCATTCAGAGACATTTTATAGAGAGATATTTCAATAAAAATATTAAAATAGCAACGAATCATGCTTAAGACCTATGTGTACATGACTATTCTCCTACTCCATATAAAAACTTATAGTTTTCTAGGATTCTCACAAGAGACCCCACTGGCAGTGAAAGACACGTCTTCACCCCCTTTGCACAATCTTGTGGCTCATAGTTTATTTTTATAATATTGCAATCGTATGGATCCTTCCGATAATCTCCCTTATCAAAAAGAGACAGACAAGGTGGTGTCTGCTCTTAGTAATTACGTGAGCTGTATCTTGAGAGAAACCAAGTATATATGGTGACTGCTAAGACACTTCAGGCCACTGTCCTTGAAGAAGCCCATGCCACCCTCTCTGTGTATCTTCTCCCTCTGAGGGCATCTCCTTCTAGTAACCTTTGTGTTTAAATCTATGTTAAATGTTCTTTTTCATTTTTAAATAAGCTCCAACTCTGCTTAAGACTGGCTCATCCTGAAATTCTTTTCTGCAGTGAAGTAAAAGATGGGCTTCACCTGAGTGGAGGTCCCTGAAGAATAAGTGGACCCTAAGGCCCCTGAGAACTGTTGTGTTTTGTGTCTCCAGCTGCATGGGTGCAAATACACTTATGCATTCAGATTTTGAGTAGACTGTCGGGAGGAGGCTAGTTGAACTATGGAAGTGACGGCCAGGTTGGAAGATGTTGGTATCTAGAGGCGGGTACCCAAAGAGTATTTTAGACCTAGTGTTTTCTCCTTTCTCTCTCTGCATTCTGGCTGCCATGAAGTGAACGAATGGCTCTGATCTTCCATGCCCTTCCACACTGATTCTCTGCTTCACTTCAGGCCCAGAAGTCACAGAGCCAAAGCGCATGCCCTAAACCTCCAAAGCCCTGGGCCGAAATAAACCCTTCCTTAAGTTGTACAACCATTTTGTCACAGCGAAGAGTAACTAAATCGCCCACGGATTTCTCTCTTTTTTAAAAAAGATTTATTTGTTTTAGGCATATGAGGGTTCTGTCTGCATGCACAACTTTATGCCAGAAGAGGGCATCAGATCCCACTATAGATGGTTGTGAGCCACCATGGGGTTACTGGGAATTGAACTCAGGACCTCTGGAAGAGCAGCCAGTGCTCTGTAAAGGTACAGCTTGCAGTGGGAGAAACTCTTGATTCATCCAGTCCCTGAGACCAAATTCTGGTCAAAATAACTGAGTATACCATGTGCTCAGGTACGTCCATACAAAACTAGCAAGTTCCCAAAACCAGCTCAGGGAGAGCCTTGGTTCTGGGGCTGGATCTCAAGCCCCTCAAACCCGCAGAACACAGACTCCACACTCCAGACTTTAGCAGGACCCTCCCTGGCAAGCAGACTCATTGCTCTTTGGAGATTACATAAGTGAAGAAGCTTCAGAGCTCATCCCAGTTACATTTTGCAAGAGGTGACAGAGGTTCAGACAAAAGGGATATCGTAGATTACTGATGAGGGCCACCTGTCTCCAGAATGCACACACCAGTGGGTCAAAGCCACCCTCTCTAGTTCCGCATACCACAGCCTTGTGCAATTCTGTCTGTGTTGTCCTCTTCCTGGGGTACTCTTGAGCCTCTTCCTAGCTGTGAAAGTGATGTTCGATGTCTCTTCTGCTCATGGGGACAGGTTGGTCTCGTACAAATTTACTAGATTAGCAAAGGCAGTCCTTAACAGCCCTACCGCTTTTATTCCGCCTTCACTCCTAGGGGCTCCCACCTCACTTCTCAGTACCCTCCTACCTCATAGGAGTGGCAGGGATGATTAATTTGAGGAGCCTAGAGACTCAAGAGTGAAGACAAGCAAGGCCATGGTAAACCTTCTATAATGATGTCATTGCAGAAGCAGAAGTTCGTTCATCTGTCTATCTGCCTGCCTGCCTGCCTGCCTGTCTGTCTATCTACTTGTCTATTTATTTTGAGAAAGGGTTTCCCTGTAGCTTTGGAGCCAGTCCTGGAACTCACTCTGTAGACCAGGCTGGCCTCACACTCACAGGCGATCTGCCTGCCGCTGCCTCCTGAATGCTGGGATTAAAGGCCTACGCCACTACTGCCCAACACTAGAGCAGAGGTTCTCAACTTGTGGGCCGTGCCCTCTTTGGAAGGTCGAATGACATTTCCACCCAGGTAGCATATCAGACATTTACAGTACGATTCTCAACAGTAGCAAAATTACAGTTATGAAGTAGCAATGAAAATAATTTTACAGTTGGGGCCACCACAACATGAGGAACTGTGTTAAAGGGCATTAGGAAGGTTGAGAACCACTGCTCTTGAGGGAGAGGAGCTTTTAAAACGGGGGGGGGGGTGGGGAGCACTTCCTAGTTCTCGCTAAACACAGGATCAGGACATTTGTGACATGACTATTGTCACATGTGACCCTGCAGTGATTGTTGAGAACGGACAGCAGACAGGCTAAAGGCCTCCCATAGGACAGCCAGAGAAGAGTACACCTGCATCCTGCCAGGATGGTGGTAATAGCACCAGCAGCCACTAGCTCCTTTTCTGTCACCTGCTTACTTGAAAGCATGCATTAAGGCCTTCTAAGGGCCAAGAACTCTGCTCTTGAGACTGATGGAGAGAAGACAAGGGGGCTGTGGAGATATTTCAGTCAGCAAAGTGCTCCCTGCACAGAGCATGTGGCCCAGAGGCGTAAGCTCCTTTGATCCCCGCCACCCACATCAAAGCAGGGATGGTAGGGAGCACTGATGATCCCAACCCCAGAGAGGCAAAGACAGACTGATCCCTGAAGTTCACTGGGTAGCCAGCTGACGCCCCAGAGCTCAGTGAGAGACCCTCTTCTAACAGCACAAGGTGGATTGCTCTTGAGAAATGAAAACACACACACACCTACATGCATATGCATACACATAAAATAAGAGAAAAAAGCAAGAACAAGTATGCACGCATGCAAGAGAGAGAGAGTAATAATAAATGTTTATTTGAGACAGGGTTCCACTCCTGTAGTCCAGCCTGGCCTGAAATTTGAAATCGTCTTATTTTGGTCTCCTGAGAGGTGGGATTAAAGGTCTGCGCTATCACCTAGATAACAATGAATACTTATGGAAATAATATTCAACGTAAGAAAGTACCATGTACGTTCACGTGATGGCGGTGGGAGCTTGGACAGGAGGACAGGGATTACAATTTAAAACTACCAGCCCTCAGCACCTAGGTACCCTTTCAGCGAGAGCCTGAGGAAGGCAGAGCTGAGCCAGAACTCAGCGTTCCCATCCCACAGAGCTTAGCTGGCCTTTGACTCACTCCCACCCGCTCTGTGCCGTTGCGCTTCTCACCAGTATCTCGAACAGCCAGGCTGGGGCTGCTGGGGCTCTAGCTGGAAAGGAAGGAAATGCTAAACCGCAGGCCTCACACAGTGCAGCAAAGAGCTGAGAAAAGGGCAGGATGGCTCAGGCTGTCACGGGCAGCACAGCTCGGCCTCCCAGCGTCCTGCTGCTGAGAAGGGCTGCTAAGATTTCTTCCAAGGCGCCAACCATGCATGACCACCACCACCGCGGGGGCAGGCTGTTGAGTTGCTTTGCTAGCGAAGTGACTGCTACCTTTGTGCGAACCCACAAAGTTGCTCTCCACCCCAGTGGACCAAATGACAGTGAGTGGCAGAGATGACTCAGTTCCACTCTCCCCACAAACCCCCAAGCCTCGCTCCCCCACTAGGGAAGGAGAAAGAAGGCTAGGCATCCATACAGTCAGTTGTTCTTCCCCTCATCTGAGGGTGCTGCTGGCTCTGGAGGGCTTGAACCCCTCAAATGAAGACAAGCCATCGCAGGAGGGTGGCATCCCATAAAGGCCTAGGTCCCAGCTCCAAAGCATCTCTAACTTTTGGGGTGACAGAGCCAGTCTTCACCATCACATTCTCAGATATTTCCCAAAGATGCACAAGGAACAGAAACCGCAAGTGTGAGATTGTGACCATAATGTCCTTCCTCAAGGCCAGCATCTGTCTGTTCTCAGCAAGGCAATTTCCATCCAAAGGTTACAGAATTTGTTTGCTTGTTTTAATTTTTATAATAAATAGGTTCATCTGCCTACTCTACTACTACTAGAATGGCCTAGGTGCATCTGTCACAGAGATCCCCAGGTCTACCCTGCAGTGGGGCGGAGTAACTCCCAACAGCCCCGACGTGGCTCTGATGATCAGAAAATCTCGCAAAGTAACTTTTGTCACTCTAGATTTCCATGGAGATTGTTATTTATAAAAAGAAGAAGAGAAAAAAGGAGAGAAGAGAAGGAACTTTGTCATTACAAAGGGAATAAGGTTGAAATGAAGTGGAAGAGACAGAAGGGCTCGTCTGTCCGGGATCCGCTGCCACGGCTCCCTTCTCAACAGTCCAATCTAATTTACCGATTATATCCCGCCTGTGGGCCTGGAATCAAATGTGCTGATCGCTCAAGAAGAAAGAAACAGAAAGGAAGAAAGGAGAGAGCAAAAGTGCAGGGCAGGGGGATAGAGAGAGAGATAAGGAAAGAGGAGGGAGCCATCAGAGCACAGAACACACAGAAAGAGTGGGCATTATCTGACCAAATCCAAGTTTTATTGCCTCTGTTGTCCTATGTGTAGCTGTCTAGTAGCCAATGGAGGTGAGGGGCAGGCATTTCTTGTCATAGCGTGGCCACTAAAAGTGCTTCCTACCCCCATTTTGGTTGGCATGCTCCCTTGAGAGGCTTCTTCTTGCCTGGGGATCCCTCCAGAACTGCATGATCCAGGCCCAGAATGGGGTCAAAATCTACGCCTGCCTGGAAGAGCCTTGTCAGAGTGTTTACTCCAACCCTGGCCTCAGCCCTCCTCCCGGAACACATTTGTGCCATCATGGCCCCTGCTCTGAATTTCAGCATTATTTAAAGAAGCAAAGTGGTCTGCCTTAAACTATCCACCTCTTTGAACCAAGAGGCAGGCCTTCCATATCCTTCTTTAGCCAAAGAGCCACAGTGTCTGTCTGAAGATTCATGAAGATCCTTGCATGGCCTCTTAGCCTTCAGTGGAACCCTGCATGTAGGTCGGAAAGGCTGCTGGAGCAAGGTGACCTTCTCGCTTCTCTCTCAAAGGTCTTCATACCTATGTTTTACTTGGACCTTACAATCACTTGAGTGGTAAGCAGATATAGTTAGCTCTGTTTCACCAATGTGAAACTCACGGGAACAGAAAATCCCGTGCCCACATTCAGCGAAGCCTTAAGTGGAGTTTCCTGAACTTGCATTGAAGGGAAAGCAATGGCAGGTGAGATGAAGCACCTGCCACTGAGAAGGATTGTGGAGGGCTGGGTGCCTGGACTGTATTGGTATTGGTGGGAGAAGGAAGGCTGGAGATAGGTTTCAGACCCATGATTGCTTCTGTTTTGCTGGGGGCTGGTTATTTATTTGTAGGTAAAGAGTGTTCCTTTTTCCTCTGAGCCCCCCCCCCTCTGCTCCTTCCTTGCTGCCTCCTCTTTCTTGGCTGTAGAGATAAGCACTGTGTAGATGAGATAGGAGGTCGTCTCTGCTATTAGAAGCTTGCGGTTTTCTCGGGAGAGGCATGTGAGCAGATGGATCTAGTCATTGGATATGATAGATACGGTGAGCGTTAGCAATGATGGGCATCACTGCACCACCCACGCCACTGTTGCCCCCTGCACCGCCCACCAATGCTGCCCCCTGCACCGCCCACCAATGCTGCCCCCTGCACCGCCCACCAATGCTGCCCCCTGCACTACCCACCAATGCTGCCCCCTGCACCACCCACGCCACTGCTGCCCCCTGCACCACCCATGCCACTGCTGCCCCCTGCACCACCCACGCCACTGCTGCCCCCTGCACTGCCCACCCAGGTGCTGCCCCTGCACTGCCCACCCAGGTGCGGCCCCCTGCACTGCCCACCCCGGTGCGGCCCCCTGCACCGCCCACACCACTGCTGCCCCCTGCACCACCCACTCCACTGCTGCCCCCTGCACCACCCACGCCACTGTTGCCCCCTGCACTGCCCACCCCAGTGCAGCCCCCTGCACCACCCGCACCAGTGCTGTGCCCTGCACCGCCCACCAATGCTGCCCCCTGTACCGCCCACCAGTGCTGCCCCCTGCACCACCCGCACCAGTGCTGCCCCCATCATCCTGGGCTACAACATGAGGCTCACTCTAGTCTCTGTAAAAGGAACTCCCATTGTTTTCTCTAAGTTCCCCTTATCATTAAAACGCTCAGGGTGTCTTGATCAGCAACTATGTCCTGAGAGAGAATTTCATTACAGAATCAACCTTTTTGATAAAATCTAACCTAACTTTGGTTTTGTTTTGTTTTCCAGACAAAGTACTATTGAGCTCATTTAGTGTTGGCCAGCTACTCCTGGGCGTGGGGCCTGCCCTGCAGTATGGTTAATACACGCAGTGACTCCATTGAGGAAAACTGGTTTCTCCTTTGCTATGGGCTGCAGATAGATTTATGGTTGTGAGGGTGGGGCCTTTGTCTTTTTCCCCTGCTCAGCCTTGGGACCCTGTCTGACTGGAACTTGTGCATGCTTAGCATGTGCTGCCATGGTCTCTGTGAGTTCATACATGCATCGGTCTTCTTGCATCTGTTTCCATGGAATCACGTCATTCCTCACTCTTGCAATCTCCCCACCTCTTCCATCTCTCACTCTCTGTATATTGTCCATTTATGGGTCTCTGATGTTTTAAGCAGTGGGAAAGGACACACAGTGATCGTATTTTGTTTCTGTCCTTGACTACAGTCTCTTTTCCATCAGCCTTTAGGACAATAGTTAGGACAAACCAATCTCTTTGCAAGATGGTGGAATACTAATTATTAAATACCTGTATTGTTAAGGACAGAGCCGAGGAACTTACGTTCCTTTCATAGCCCTCCCTCCATAAAAGCCACGACTTTACCCTTCTACAGATGGGAAAACCGAGGCTCAGACTATTGAGTAGCTTTTCCAAGAGCCCCATTGGAGGCAGGAGGCAAACTCAGCTTTAGAAGCAATCCCTCTCTCCCTGCAGCCACGTGCCCTGGCTAGTCTCTGACCTTCTCTTTCCAGTAAGATAGAATTAGTAAAAATGGAAGCCGTGCCAGGGACAGCTCTACACAAAAGACAAGCTCAGACTTAGTCAGTGTTTCTGTTTGTTTGTTTGTGCTTTTGTGTGTATTTCCCAAGCATTCCCCCTAATTCCCCCCTGACCTTTGGAGGTCAGTGCCATTATTATTCTTATTTTACAGACGAGGAACAGAGGCGAGAACTGAGACAGAGTGCACAGAGTCCTCATAGCCTCTTGAGATGAGAGCATCCCCATCTAACTCATTATCTTGTCCCAGCTGAGCCGCCTCTAAGTTGTCTTTCACAATTCCCTGGACAGATCTGAGATGTAAGTCTTCCCTATATTCTCCCCAGTACACTTCCTCACTAACTCTTCCTTACAGAAGCTCATGGGAACTTCTGTGGGCAGCACATACCAAGTAGCTGGGTTAGCCTCTTCGTTTTCCTCTGGTCAGCTGTACACTCCCCAGACTCTCTGACACGGCAGTAGTAGCAACAAATGTCCTATCCCCTGTGTTTTTACAATATGCTTCCTTCTCCTAGAATGTTCCACAGGTCTTCCCTTTTCTATTACTTTTCCTTACCTTTCTCCTCTCCTTTATATTTTTTTTCTCTTTGGCAATAGGGCTGGTTTAATATAGCTCTGTTGACCTCTAACTAATTTGTGTTGCTGAGACTGGCCTTGAACTCCTAATACTTCTGCTTCTGCCTCCTCCAAAGTGCTGGGGTTACAGAACGTGGCCCACTATGACTGTGGATGGGCTGTTACCTGCTCTTCCAGTTAGAATGTAAGCATGCTGTGTGAAGGATCTGTCCTTTATCTTTGTAGCTCCTCATGGACAAGACTTGAGACACTATAGGCATCTAGCAGCATTTCACCAAAAGAGTGAAGTGTTCACGAAGGAGAAATTTGTGTAGGGACTGAGTGATGGAACTCAGATGGCCTCAAAGGGTTAATATATATTACAAGCGTGTGACCACCATTTCTGAAACTTTGCATTCTCCCGTGAAGATCCATATTAGCATCAGGGGCCATTTCCTTCCTCCTGGGAGATTTTCTCTAACAGTTGTAGCATGGCTCAGCATTTGGGATGAGTGCTTAGAGACATTCTGTGTTTGGAAAGCCCTGTTCTCCCTGCCCTTGCCAGCTGTTGGACAATACACATTTACTGATGCCTACTGTGTGCTGGGCACAGGTCTAAAGGACGAGAACCTGCAGTCAACACCACATTAGAGCACAGTATAGCAGCGGACTCTGCTCTCACACACACCCCTTCTACCATGCTTGTCTTTTGACCAAAGACAGAAGCGTGTTCTGAGGCCTCTAACTTTTCATGACTCTCATAGTTAATTATCCTTTCAATTATTTGGGCGGTAGTAGTAAATATAATGAAGACTCAACCAAGGCAATCTGATTAAAGTTTTGGCCTTCATTTCTGAAATTACGGGTCGCTGGGGTGTGGTCTGGCAACTGTTCCCCTTTTCGGGGCTTAAGGGATCTTCTCAGTGACATTGTTTCTGATAGAAACCACTCCCGCCCCTGTCACCATCTCCAGAGTCACTCTTGGAGTGCGATGCAATTTCTCATCTCTGACTATGTGGGTAATTTTTCTCTTCACTGTTTATCTCCAGTCCGCTGTTTTTGGGAAATTTGTCGATGAAGCAGCATAGAGCAGAGATCTGCCTGCTTCTTGGGCTGAGGGTTTGTGATGCCTCTCGGATCTGTGGACTTAACAATTTTTATCCAACTTGGGAATTTCTCAACAGCTGTTTCCTCATGCCGTTTATTTCGGTATCTCCTCCTCTCAGCGGGGACATCTTCTGAGAACCATCATTCTGCACGTTCAGCTAGTTGAAGTGCCCGTGGATGCTCTGTCCACTACCAGCACTGGAGAGCAAACCCAGAGCCTCCTCATGAATGCTAGGCAAGCGCTCTGCCCTGACCTGAGCCATCCCCCAGCTCCCTGGTGATTGGCTGGCTCCTTTGTGATACTTTCTCCTCCTTTTGACTTTGGGTAGTTTCTCTTGTTCTGTGTTCGTGTTCAGTGGCTCGGTTGGTTACTTGTTAACTTGACACAGACCAGAGATACCAGAGAAGAGGGAACCTCACCCAAGGAACTGCCTCCAGGCAAGAATGTAGAGCATTTTCTTGATTGCTAATTGGTGGAGAAAGGTTCAGCCCACCGTGGACAGTGGTACCCCTGGGAACATGAGTCTGGGAAGTATAAAAACGGCCGCTGACTGCGAGTCTGGGAGCAAGCTTATAAGCAATTTTTTGTTCCTCAAAGGTCTCTGTTTCAGTTCCTGCCTCCGTGTTCCTGCTTTGAGCTCCTTCCTTGGCTCCCCTGATAAGGGATTATGACCTGCCAATCAAAATCACTCCTTCCCCACTAAGCTGCTGTTGTAGTGTTGCTGACAGCAGCAGAGAAGAAAGTAGGACACTGAGGTGTGATTCTGCAAAACCTAGTTTCTGGGGAAACTTCAGCAGTTAGCCCCTCATCCCGGATACTTTCATCGCTAGAGTTTCTACACAGATCTGATTTTGCTTCCTGTGCCTCGGTTTGACTTTGGGCACCCAGAGTCCAGCTTACAGTGCTCTCTTTTGATAGATCCAGCTATCTGGGTCAGTCATGGATCGGTTTCAATATGTCTATTTTTTTCCATTGTGGGTCATAGTTTCTTGTTTATTTCCTTGCCTGTTATTGATTAGGTCTGACACACTCTATTTTCGTTTGATGGTGGATACTCTTGCATATTCGAGTTCTGTTTGAGAATGTAGTAAAGTTGCTTGGAAGCAGTCTGCGTTGTCTTCACCTTGTTTATAAGATTCACCAGGCTGAGCCAGAAAAGGTTTCAGATTAGGTCTGTTCCTTCTTCATTTCGGAGGCAAGGCCTTCTTGTACACTCTCCTTGGTGACTGAGTCTGGGCACCCTGACACCTGACTGGTTGAAACGCGCCATTTTCAACCTTCTCTCTTCTGTTACCTCTCTAATTATATAGGTCTTCGGGCAGACACAGGCTTCCTCCCATGCATAGGCTGACCAGCCCTACTAGAGAGGGCCCCTGGAAAGTGTTCCGGGACATTTCCTATCCAGCTCTCTCCTCTCAGGCTAATGGAACTCTAATCTCCTGGAGTCTCAACTCGAGAATCCATCAGATTCAGGCTTTTCCTGTTCTCTTTGCCCTGGACAGGAGATTGGAAATTGAAGGTGAGCACAGGAAGTTGCTGATTCTCTTAGTGAGAACTACAACAAACTTATCAGACCCATTTAAATGGGAGTTTGGACATCAGGTTCCGCCCGGCTGCTGCCCCAATAGAATGTGAACCTAGAATTATACTTTCCTGTTGCTGTTTGGAGAAAGTAGATTCTGTGAAACTTTTGATGATTTTTTAAACATAAGAAGAGCAAAACCTAAAGTATCTGAGGCTGAGGCTGTGGCCATCAATTTGGACTCCTGAGTGCCTGACTTTTAACTGAAACCCATTCATTCACTCGTGGGACTGTCCCGTGCCTGTACTCTTATAAAACCACAGCCCTTTGTCCGCAGGACGTCCCTCAGCAGACATGCCTGAAGCAATAAGTGGTGCTGATCCTGATAGATCCCTTAGAGCAAGAGAGAAGGAACTCTAGGGAATGCCAGAAGTAGATGTTTCAAACCATTAGCACCAAAAGCACATGTAGCCCATGAGTAGCTTTAGGCTGACTGTCACAATGTTTAAAAACGTTTGAATCAGTATTGAAAAGTTTGAGACACAGAACATTTGAACTCATGTTTCTTTGATCAACTTGAAGATTAGTCATCGTTGGGTACAAATTGACTAGAGCTGAGTGACTGCAGATCTTTCGGAATGGAACATATGATACATGATTTGCCACAACCAACATTACCTGCTATTGTTTAACCATCAATCAACCTTTGTACTAATTATCTCTAAAATCATAATTTCCTATTTTTGTTTTAGTGCAAAAATATTTCTCTAGAGACACTCAGATTCAGGGATAACACAAAGAAAGATAAAATCAGCGGGGGTTTGTGTTTACAACCTCTCCTACTTTGTACATTTATGTCACCTGCCCGACCTCTGTGTCTGAGCATGTGAAGCCTCCACTAGGACGATGAAAAATACATGTTACAAAATGTACACCGCCGCTTGCCATTTCAGCACCCAGGGCAGACATTATTAATCAATCACAGCTCCTTTTTCTCTACATTCTTCTTTACACTAATAGCAGCCATCTCAAGAAATCGGTATTGACAAATAAAATTATTTCCCTTGTCGTTCTTTATTTGGGTCCACGTTCATTTTACTAACCAAGAAACAGCGGTCTCAAAATCTTAAACCAATGAGTCAGTGAAGATGCCCCGAGGAGCTAGACAGATGACTCAGCAGTGAAGGCCATGTACTGCTCTCACAGACGGCACAGATTCCGTTCCCAGCAGCCACATCAGGTGCCTCACAACTTCCTGTAGCTCCAGCTCCACGAGACTTGGCACATTCTATACGTCTATACCTTTGCTCTCATGTACATACCCACATGCAAACATACAGACAAACACATAATTTTAACATGAAATAAATCTTTTAAAGGATACCATGATGAAACCGTAGGGTCTCTTCACTTTGGTACTGTGTTCACAGGCCCAAGCCATCCCTCAGAGAGACAGGAAGTGAAACACACAATCCACTACTAGCACCACTGGATCTGCTACTTCCTCCTAACTCATCCTGCAATTCCTCTTCCCCATACACAGCTATTGTCCTCAGCCTCCATACACACATGTACACGCACACACACACCCCTGACCCAGTCTTCCCTGAACAGGTCTTTATTTCAACCTGCTCCCCACCCTGCTGTCCATCAGGGGTTTACTCACGGCATCCTCAGCTTAGGGAACTTCTGGATGTCATTTTCTGTCAGGTTCTGGAAAGAAGAGACACACGACAGGCAGGTTAAAGCACACAGGAGGGGCCCTGGTCAGGTGGCTAAGAAGGGAGCAGACAGAGAACCACAGTCACTGCAACGCCCTTAGCTTTACTAGGGAATCCTCAAACTGAAATCTTAGGCAAAATTTCCTGAATTATAAACAAAAATGACTTTAGTAAACAAACACGGGTTAAATCTGTGAAAACAAACAGAATCTGTTTCATGGGCAAAATTTGGCAACCTGTTCCCTATAGTTTCACCCCGTGGTTTATGTCCCTAGTCATCTCAGCATGGGAAGGGAGCAATTAGGGTGTCATGTCATCAGAGGATCTAGGACTGAGGTGTCTTGGCCAGGTGATTGTTGGAGCATTCGGTCCAGCCTTTATTATTAGCCTGTGGTGTGTTTTCTGACCAGGGCCCTGTCAAGCCATCTGAGTTATAGCAAAAGGATGAAGGAAAAACCTTATACCGGGAAGGTGGAGTATGGTGTGATGAGTTAAAGGTATTAGGGTCTTCCAGAGGGACACTATAGAGGTGTCTGAGAGGAGGACACAAACTGAAGAAGTTGAGGAAGAGAGGAAAGAGAAGACACACATGAGTATGACTGGGGACGGGAGAGGAGGATGCTGAGAAAGAAAGAAGGCTTCTAAACCATGGCCAACAGTTGGGAAGGAAGATGAGAAATGCTGAAACAGGCTTTGGGAGTTTTGTTGTTTGATAAAGCTTCCCCACCCCCGCTTCCTTCAAAACCCTCCAACAATCCTGAGCTAAACTTTATTGAAGTTAGATTTATGAATTTCAGAAGCACGATTTTACGCTGAGTTCGGGAAAGAGGTCCGTAGAGGACATAGCTACAAACCAGGCCCCTGGCAGAGGAGCAAGGTGGTAGACATGGCTGCTTGTCTCTCAATGTCCATTCTTTCCATCTTCCTTACTATCAGAACCTGAATTTAGTTCAGGGTGGGAAATCTGTGTGTGCAAAATATTTAACTCCCCATGTTACCTTGGAGATGGTGGATTCACGACTCATTTGTGGGCAGTAAGGTGTAATCTGCAGTCTATTGGATAAGATCTCCAGAATAATGGTTATTTTTCACTATATTTTTTGCAAAAGAAATAAGGACATATTCACCAAGTACCATGCTTTCTTTACTCTCTGCCTTCCCCTCTTTCTCTGCTATATGTGTGTATACACACATATATGTAATGCATATATGCACTATACATACAATATTACACACACACACACACACACACACACACACACACGTAGAGGTGGAGTAGCCAGTTTTCCATAGGCTGAATGGGGCCTAAGTTCAGGGCTTCCTCCAGAGTCGCTCAGCCCTGAGTGTCCACTTGTACATGTCTTATTGCTTGAGAAAGACCACATATATGGCCCAGTTAACCCAGCAAGTACATCCCTCATGTCATACACCTTTTCAAAGTACAGCATCCCCATTTCTCACCATTCTTCCCCATGTTAAAAAAAAGTGTCATTAAGACTGAAAGGGGGGTGGTTATTAGCTCCCACATTGAAAAAGGAAGGAAGAAACGGAAGGAATGAGGAAAGGGGGAGGGGAAGAAGGAGGGGAAGTAGGCATAGCCAACACTGTTGCTTTCAATAGCAGAATAGTCCTGGGTCTTCCAGAGCCGGCAGTGGTGTGAGATGAGTAACTCAAGCTTGGATCAAGACTTTCAAAGTGAGCTCAGAGCACAGTGCATTTCGGAGTACCCCAGTTGCTGGGACAGACACTAGGTTCTACACCCTAGTCTCTGGCTCCTCCTGCCCTGTTCACAGAGTGAGCAGGATGCGCTGCTTTCTCTGGAAGATTAGTAGGTTCCAGAGATGGGAACAGAGGAGATGGCTGTTCAGATTCTATCTCTCAACCGAGAAAACAACCATCCATCCTCTAGAGTCATTTCAGGCCTGACACTCACACGGCGTGTTGGGGGAGAGTCACACAGCTGAGAAGAGCCACTATTTCCCCCCACTGTGACCCAGCACAGTGTGTGCAGTCAGCAGAGGACGAAGCAAAGGGGAACTGGGGACAGGGGACAGATGCTTACTCAAGTTTTAGCCAGGACAACAGGGCAACCAGAACCCTCTTCAAAGATGTTGCCCTCCCTCTGTGCTCAGAGTGCTGTCTCTTTTGTCAGTGCTACAGCATCAGAATGAAGCATACAAGTTTGGTGTAGTTGCAAGAACAGCAACAATAAAACTGAGGGAATTCTATCTATTCAAAGCTCAGCATGAACAAAGTAACAACAACAAAGCCTGCACAGTATAGGGCTAAGCATGCTTTGGTTTAATCATTAGGTTTGTGACTTAAGACAAAAAGCACATCTGTGCATATATTTCCACATTTGTAATTGAGGTGGTTGAAGGCCTCTGTGAAGGTATTTTTTTTTCTTATGTTAATGATATCTCTGACATTATCTGGGATGGAAAATGAACTCATCTCCACATGAGACTTCAGAGACTCCCAGAAAGGGGGAGAAAAATTGCAGGTGGCAGTGGGGGCACCAACGCTAAAGAACTTGAAGCGGAGCAGGGCTGGGATGCTGTGGGAGAAAGGCATTGGCATGCTGTGCAGCAAGCTGCAGCAGATGAAGCCTCGTGGTCAAGCTCCTTCCAATTGCCCTAACACTCGGAATCTGAGAACATCTCCCATAAGACCTTCAAATTCATTTCCTTCCCTTTTTAAAGAGCGAAGCGAAGTGCCCAGAACGGATGGCTAGGAATAGTTAGAGTTTGCTCTTAACGCACAAGCAAGGCGTGGTTTCTGGGAAATGACCTGGCCACCTGCCTGACAGCCAAGAGCCTCTGCCTTCGTCTGAACTGAGTCACTTTCCCTTTGGTGATGCGAGTTCAGCGTGAACCTGAACCATGAGCCTCTATTTGAAGCGTGTGTAATTTTACAAGAGCGTGGAGATCGCCATCACATGTTTGTTTGACAGTCGGCAGGCATGCTCTGTAATAAGGAGGAGATGGAGATGGAGGGTGGCCACCCTTTCAGTCCGCTCAGTGGATGTGTATGCAGAGTTAGCAACCACGAGTGTACATCTCCAGTTCTTCAATGCTATCTCCCACTCCGGCCTTCTCAAGAATGTACATGGCAGTTGGGTAGAATCTCAAGGTGTGTGTGTGGGGGGGGGAGTATATGTATACATATAATGTATGTCTTTGGAGTCTATCTTATTGCCTATAGAAGAGCTTACAAGGCTCCTGAACAAGGCACTGTGAGTTTGTGGGAGAGACCTACCAACTCTTTGATCTAAATGAAGGGCTTAGTGGAACACTGATCACAGACATTGACCTCAGGGACCAGAGAGATTGGTTGACCCTGTAGCTGTTGGACAGAATCAGTACGTTTTTA
Organism: Myodes glareolus; assembly: GCF_982192425.1. NCBI lineage: Eukaryota > Metazoa > Chordata > Mammalia > Rodentia > Cricetidae > Myodes > Myodes glareolus. Next base: position 89,894,417 of record NC_142034.1, read on the forward strand.
GCTTCAGCATATGGGACAGGGCAGAGCTTACCAAAAACCGAGCGCCGTCAATGTGGTACTTCTTCACGGCCTTCTCACAGTCCCTGTAGTTCAGCTGCACAGAGAAACACACGATGCTGTCAGTGCCACGGGCCACTGTGTTCCCCCTTCTTCTCCTCCCCCGGAGCTTAGCAATCTGCGGTGCCTGTGGCTAGCCAGCCCCTTCCTGATCCTTTGTCTAACAGAGGGGCCAGGTCCCCACTTCAGCCATACTTTCACTACCCTCCTGGCAGTGTCTGAAATGGAGAAATTGTACACTCTAGTCCTTGGGACCAGAACCTCTGGAAACACAGTCTTCAAAGTCCAAGAAGGGTGGTTATATCGTAGTCAAGAAAGTAGGAAAGAAATGACAGAAAAACCGAACACCAGCCTCTGTCTTATGTCCCCCAAAATAATCTTAGTGACCACCCAGTTATTTATGCCTAGCCCATTGCTGATGGAGGAGTCAGCTCATGTTCATTCAGTCTTGCTAGACTGACTTTTTTTTTTTAATCTCTTAAATGACCTAAAGTAACAACCTAAACAGTGTCTGGTACTCTTAATTTTAAACTGCTGAAGGCTCAGGTCATTTCCCTGGCCGCCAGTTTAGCAACGAGATCAGCAGCTGCTAGTTAGCACTGGCTACGCTACATGTGACAGGCCCTGCTCCCACCCCAAAGCAGCAGTAAGTCACTTGATCCCCCAGTTTCATGGGTGAAGGGTGAGAGACACAGAGAGCTAAGAAACATGCATGGGTGGAAGGTGACTTAGGTGTCAACCAAGCTTTGGGACTTGACTTTAATGTTTCCATGAAGAAGAATCTTTGAGGAACAGTGTTACATACATAAGAGCATACAGTGAGCGATTGGGCGCGTATCCAAGTGCCCCGTCCAGATAGCATATTACTGCACAGTGGACATACTTTTGCCTAGCTTCTTTCTATGTAAGATAAAGTGTTGAAATCAAATTCCCAGAGCAGAATGATAGCATCAACAGAGGTAAGTATCCTTAAGTTGTTGGTGATTTCTCGAAGCTAACCTATGACTGTTCATATACATCCACTTGAGTTTGTCCTCAGTAGCTCAAAGCTTCACATCAGAAATACCTCTACCTGAGGTCCGGTGTATTTAAGGTAAAATATTTTTCTCTGAGGACCTTATATGCTTCTCACAAACAGCTAGTTCAACCTTCTTGGGAGAAAATTTTAAAACAAATTTCTTATCTTATGACCCCTTTTCCAGATAATGTAAAAAGTAAATATATCTGGATGCATTGGCACACACCTCTGATCTCAGCACCTAGGAGAGTGAGGCAGGAAGACAGGATTGCTGTCCATCCGTCCGAGAGCAGCCTGGGCTAAACTCCAAGAACCCGTCTCCATAATAATAATTTTAAAATACACTTGTTGTCACCTCCTTGCCTAGAAGGGAAGAATGAGCATCGCACTTGGGAAGCTGACGTATAGGTCAATGCTGAGGGCAGGCCGCATCTGCAGCTTGCTGCTGTCTCCTTGACCCACGGGCAGGGTGTGTAGCAGGTTTGCCAACTTCCTTTAACTCATTTCGCTGTGATCACTATCAGATGCATCGCCAGCTCTGCAGATGCCAGTTCTGACTCTAAACCAAAGATAGAGTTCAAGCCTTGAACCTAGACAGTTTATGTAGTCCAGTAAGACCCGAGTCTTGGGACCTAAAATCTGCATCTCAGCAAGTACCCTAAGTAATTTTCCTTAGCACCCAAGATACCAATCTTGGCACTGACCGAATGGCTGTGTAGATGGTGGTAACTGGTGCCCAGAGAGAAAAAAGGTCTGGCTTAAGGTCACACAGGGAGGTAGAAACTCAACAGGGTTAGAATGCATGACTGTGAGCCAGTAAATATACTTCATAGCTGGGAATGCTCCCCTGCTAGGCCTAAACCAGTTGGAGGAGTTAGGAACAAGCTGACCATGGGTTTAATCCTCATGATTTCCATCCCCAGTACAGGGTAAGCCACACATGTCTGAGATAATCTGACACAAAACCTCGCCACCCTGCCTCAGCCTCCCCAGTCAGGCTCTGGTTAGAAGAGTGGGATAAAGGTGAGGTAGGACATGGAACACACATGTGTTTACTTTCAACCTTACCTCCATCTTGTCTGGTTAGTTACTGTTAATACCTCTGTTTCACTGTTTAGGTAAGCAAGGTAACTGAGGGAAACTAAGTCCCCAAGCTAACTGGAAAGAGTACAACTCAAACAAGGCGTGTCTGACTCCAGAACTGGGTAGTAGTCTCAGTGGCCCAACCCAACAGCTTCTGTAGACATCTCACTTGCTGGTCAATCCTTTAAAAGGCACACCGACCTTCAGGAGCATCTTTAAGTGATTCTGTGTTCGTTTCACAGAGTGTCTTCTCTGGGGACCAATGAGTTTGGGGTCTGAAGCATCTCATCTGTGTCTGTGGCAGGGGACTGATCCTTCTAACATCACCAATTACCCCTCAGCTTCTTTGTTCCTACTCTTGATTCTTTCCCTCTAGAAGGTGAGGCCTGTCCCTGGGGTGTGGCTTTTTCCAAGGTCCGTGATCCCCAAGAATAAAACTCCCTCTTCCCTTAATTCAAGCAGAGAGATGTACACTTGGCCTACCCAAGGCCCACCCTGTACTGAAGGGAACTTAACCTATGCATTATCTGTGGCACCATGGGATTACATAACATCTTAGTTAACACTTGAATAATGGGAGCTTTCTGGGCCTCTTGGTCCCTCCCCAAACTTCCCTGCCTTCATTCTTAACTTCATTCCCATTACTCTGTTGAAATAATTCACTACTTCACTCCACTATGAAAAATTTACCTATCTGCCCTCACTTTCTTTGGTTTTAGTTAAGAAAAGCAGTTTAAAAACATGCTTCAAAAAAGTCAGTTGTCTAATCATATTTCCACCCACAGTGTTGAGAGAGAAGCTTATAAAGACATTAAAGGAGAGAAAGTGACTAAAATAAGGTTTACAAAAAGTGGCAAATGACAGGATCTGTGGGACAGTGGTCCTGTCATGCCTTGCCCAGTACAGAATGATCACAATTTCTTCCGTAGGTTGGGAAGGAACCACTGTATGGATTGCAGGTTTGACTATACACCCCAAGGAGACTAGTCTACTCTTTGTGTCTCTGTTTCTTCAAAAAAAATAAGAGGATAATAGATGACTTCTATGGTCTTAGTTTTAGGACTTCACCTTCCCCGCTGCCTGGCATATCAGTGGAATTTGAGGCCAGTTCGCAGGGATGGAGACAATAGAAGCTCGTGCTTTACATAAGACCGCTTACCTCTTCTGTATGGGTGCTTAGAGGCATCAAGTGTCTTGGGATGTGCCTAAGCAGACATGTGGTCCTCACTAGGAGGTAACAAAACAAGGACTCTTGACTATCTCCTCCTTGATTTCTAAGTCTGCTGAGCCCATCCTTTGTGTCCCGTCCTGGTACTCATGTCTACTTTCAAGGATTCTCATTAAGCTCCAGTGAGACTGTGGTCAATAACCAGAGTCTTGCCCCCTTCCAGGATCATGAACAATGGATGCCCCAATACCACTGTTCATCCAGCCCTCTGCCCATCCCTCCTGCCCTGCCTGTTTCTTTTCCTAGCCCGGGACTCCATAGCACCATAGCTAGTCTCTGCATTTCAGAGAATATACCTTAAAGCTAAATAGACATGGATTCAAGCCAACCCAATAACACTCGAGAGCTTTGAACTGCTCAAACTCCTGAGCTGACTTTTCAGCTGAACAAAACATTGACAGCGAGACACAACACCACCAGTGTATATCATTAATATGGTAACTCTGACCTCTTACAACCTGTAAGAGGGTTGTGTCTGATAGGACACAGTCTGAGGAACCCTGGATGTGTGCCTCTATGTACTAGGGGCTTACACATGGGAGGGCCCCCTCGGCTATCTTTCTCTATAGGACACACTGCCCGGAAAGCTCAGTAGTCTGTCTGTCTGCCTCCCAGGAAGGTGGCAGCTGTAGTTGGTAGCTCCGCAGTTTTTTTGTATGCGTTCCGTATTCTTTCCAGACTCCACCTCCACTCTCTGGCCACCCCATGAAGGCACATCGGCCCCACAAGAAGCACAAGAGCGACAGACTCACCTTCCTGAAATAATCAGCTAGACTGTCCGGGTTCCAGGCTAAGACCTCCGAGCGAAAGGGCACATTCTTCAAGGCCATGGCTGCTGTTTAGGGAGAAGCTCACAAGCCGGGGAGAGCTGCAGCAGCCATGAACAGAGAACAAAACCAGATCCAAAGCTCTGAGGTGTCCTTAGCTCTTCTGAATCCCAACTACACTCAGAAACACCCTTGTCAAGCAGGCGTCGCTACCACTGTAGCCGGATCCCAAGAAGCAGTGGCTTCCCCTGTGAGCAAATATGGTCTCTTCTCAGAAAACGACTCAGCCGGTTTCCTTTACCACTTCCTCTGCTGACTTCTAAATAAGTAAACAAGGAAGGGCCAGCTCTAGGGGCTCACAATGCAGAGAGAGATAGGGGTAATTCCCCACTGGCCCGGATACCCCAAGCAAGTGGGCTCTTAAACTCAGTTCAAGTACTGTTTCTCCACGATAATTCCGGACGCCCGAAGCTGGACGCCACATTCCTGCATGGCCGCGACTATACAGATAGGAGCCTCCTTTCACACTTCCCTAAAATTATCTGTAATTTCATCCACTAGTGAACTGTGAGGGAAGGAAGATGGTCTCTTCATGTTTTCCAACCTCCTACCCCACCAGTTTGTTTTCACTGAAAGCAGGGGCACCTTCAGCGGCTTCTTCGTGTTAGAATAAGTGTGAGCGAGGTAGGCAGGCTCCAAGTGGCTAAGGGTTCTGGGATGCAGAGGACCAGCTACACTTCTGATATGAGTGTTTCTGCACTGCAGTCTTGGGTATGGAGTGGCTGAAGGGACTCAGGACACCCCAAGGCCGCGTTCTCAGGACAAAGGATATTTACTTAACCCGGAGGGACAAGGGGCAGGGAATAAGACACTAGGATGGGGGACATAAGATGAGGGAGGAAGGAGAGAGGGGAGGGGTATTTGTCCCAGGGAACAAAAGACTGCCTCTGGATAGAGAGGAGACAGACCTGGCCCATAGGAAAATGGCAGTTTATAAAGGTAAAGGGTGAAATCCTGTGTTAGAGTGAGGTATTTCATTTTAATTGGGCATATTAATTAGGTGAACCAAAGGAGGTTTTGATTTCTGGACTTCAAGACTTTGATAGCTGGACAATGGTAGCCAGCCTCAGGAAGAGGAGGCCACTCTAGCTTTAGGAATGTAACTTAACAGTTTTTAGCAAGGCAGAGGCAATGGGGGGAAAAGGCAAGGCCTGCCAGAGCTATGTTTGCCATGTTCAGGCCTTCTATAGTCTCTTCAGTGACAGTCTAGGTAACTGGTTTCCTTATCTGCAAGGCAGGCAAACAGAGGGGCTACACACATGCAACTTCAATGCATTTTCTAGGCAAATACAAAGATAAAATTTTAAAGAATTGTTATTGATGACACAACCCCTTCCATACACCGCGCTTCCTCACTTTGTTCTCTCTACTATTGTGTCTTCCCTTTGCTATTGAGTCTTCCACATAGCTGGCCCAAGAGTCTGTCCTCCCAGGACAGGTGATGGGGATCTCTAGCATCACCCTTCAGTCACAGTCTCCGAGCAGATCTCATGGGTTGAAGGAATCCCTGGCTGTGAGTGAGACCTGAGGCTAAAAACAAATGTATTGATGCAATATGGCGACCTGCAAACACAGATTAGCCAGGGGTCCATATGTATGTGCACATACATGCCCGCAGATACAGACTGCACAGACGCACACCTGCGCACCTCTCTCGATCCCAGTGCTGGTACCTGAGATGCTCTTTCTGGGGGTTTTGCACGAGTGGCTTCAGTCATGTTTGCTTTCCCTTTCATACGCACTACAGAAAGCCCTGCTGCCTCTAGTAGCTGTCTCATGACCTGCCTATGAGTGTAAATGAGACACAGATGCAGTGCCAGACCCAGCCCTAAGAAGGGGTCCATGATGGTGATCTGCGGAAGGCATCAACCCAGGTAGCCTACATTAGGTGATCACCAAACTGATGATGCTCAGTGAACCACTGCCTTCCTGCTCCAAAATGCCCTGACTAGTGAGAGACATTACTTCGTTTTTCAAATCAGCAGTGTGACAGCCATAATGGAGCCAAATCACTTTCGAGTAAAGAAGACACCATGGGATGAACTGGGCTTTCGGCAGGGGTCTTAGAGAGGAGAATGGATAGGTAAGGATTCTGGCCCTCATTAATCAATCAATCAATCAATCAACCAACCAACAAAAGTCTCTTAAAATAGAGAAATTCTGAGGAAAGAAGCATTCCAGATCATCCTTAAAAGTAAAAGCAATAGTGGGTTTTTGATTTTTGGTCAGAATTGTGTTTTTGAATATTGTGCACTCAATTCAGGGTAAAAAACAACAGAAAAACAGAAGCTAGAATAAAATATTGTTAAGTAATTTTTATTCAATAAAAAGTGGCCAAGACAAACAAGCCATGGGGACCAGTGACAAGGTAGCTACAGCATCCAGAAACCAGGACAATGACAATGAAGGTAATAGAGACACAAGACCACAGAAAACCCCCTCCAGTGTGTCAGAGGATGCGCCGAGAACTTTACACCAACCCTCCCAATGGCTGGCACAGTTATTACTCCTGCTTCATTGAAGAGAACAATAAAGTCAGAGTGGAGAAGCCATTTGCTTGCTCTCTACATCCTCCAAGTAGGTGTGCATTCCAGTATTGTTGAGAATAGACTTGAGTCCAGAGTCACTATCCCTTACCATTTGCCTCCTCAAGGTTCTGGGATGCTTTGACGATGCCCAGAATAGAGTCAGGATTCAAACGAGGCCTGTCTTCAGAGCTTGTACAGTAGCCCCTGTGTTCATGGGGACAGCTTATGGTCTGCAGTCCACAAAAAGGTAGCAACTTGCTGATCTGTCTTTCACATTGTGTCCACTGCCCATTGAACCACAGACCAATACCTCAGTTAAAGCATCAGGAGAGAGAGAGACAGACAGAGAGAGAGAGAGAGAGAGAGAGAGAGAGAGAGAGAGAGAGAATGATGAAAGAGGAAGTGTGTTGCTTCAGACCTGAAGACTGTCCTCTTCCTATCCCTGGGTGATTTCTCAACAATTTTAGGTTTCACATCTCCTATGTCTGGCAAGTGTTCCAGAAACACCCAAGGCAGGGAAACTCTGAAGAACAGCGCTCAGGAAACCAGGACAATGTGTGTGATAGCATGTCATCTCACTTGTTCCGTACTAGGTCTCTTTACATGTGAAATGGGCAGGCTTCGCATTTATCCCAAGACAGCAGTGGTATCAGGATGGCAAGAACTCAGTTCCTACCAAGATGTCATTCTGTTGGCTTTGAGCAAGAAACAGAGTAGCAGGTGGGGACCAGCTAAGGTCCAGCATTGCAAGCTAAGAAGCCTCTTGGATGGGGCAACTGATCCCATCCCATCTCTTTTGACCAGAACCAGATAGAGAAGCCCAGTTGTTTATGAAGATATAGGTTGAAAGGTTAAACAAAGCAAGAGAGTGTTTCTGAATCTTTCATAGGTATTTAAATTTGTCAGAGCTCAAGTTCCTTATACAAAATGGTGCAGATATATATATATATATATATATATATATATCCTCTCACATAATTTTGAGCCACTTCTAGAAGGTTCATAATACCTAAACATACCAATGCTATGTGTGTAGCTGTGATTTTCTGTTGTTTCAGGAATCATGGCGAGGAAAAAAAAAAAAAACTCTATCCACATTCAGTGTGGAATCGGTTGTTTAAAAATGTTTTAACCATGCTTAAACATGTTGAAACACATGGATGTAGAATCTGCAAACACAGAGGACCAATCATATGTCTCAAGGTTAAGTAAGAGCAACAGACAGACAGCACTGAGACAGTGGCAGTGGCAGGGGCTAACAAGATAGGCATCGAGAAGCTATGGGAAAAAAAGCAGTGCTTGCAGTATGCAGGGGCAGACAGTGGAGGTTCTCTTCCCTCCCTCCCTCCCTCCCTCTCTCCCTCCCTCCCTCCCTCCCATCCTCCTTCCCTCCCTCCCTCCCCCAAGCCTAGATTCACAGCACCCACCCACCCCCCTTTCCCTCTAGCCCACAGCAGAATCACAGGGCAGGGGCCATGACTGCCTTTCCTACTGACTAGTGTTAGAGGTGAGAAAATAGACTGGGGAGCCGCTGCTCCTGTGTGTGCTGTGGAGGAAGGATCCTGGGGAACTGTCGCATCAGGACCAGAGAAGAGAGAACAATAGGGGATTCGTGCATGAGAATATGTTGCCCTTCCTAGGGCAGAGGCTAAGGGAAATCCCCCTCCCCCACCATGCTTAGAGGCAGGCAGTAGAGATGTCACCCATTGATGGGATCATTCTGGATGACAAAAAGCGATAGGATCCAATGAAGGAGAGCCTCGGAGGGTCCTTCGTGGTACATGACACACCACACTATGGTGTAGAACAAAAAATACCTTCCAAAAAGTGCAGGCTAATGGGGGCTGGACCCCAGCAACCATCACCTGGGGAGGCCCAGTACTTCCTAGCACTCCTTGGGACTGCACAATAGGAGATGGTGAACACGGACTTCCACAGCCCCTTCCAGTTCTTCTCCAGATAACATTCACTCTGTCTCCCAGTCTCTGAGCGTTCCCTTCCACCTGCCCTGGACACTGGTCTCACCTCCCCCTTCCATGGATAGCACAGGAGGAAAATATGAGTGGGCTGCCCTAGGCAAGGCAAGGACCGGTAGGTAATATTTTCCACTTCCTTGTGGCTGACAATTTTGTTCTTTATTTTTTTTTTTTAAGTCTCCTTGCTCTGGTTCTCTGGCTTTGTTGTTCAGCTGAGGTACCTCAGAAGTTCAAGGTGAATAGGAGGAAGTCCTTCTTTGGACTTCCTGTCAAACCTCCTTGTCTTCTCTCTCATGTTTCACTTCAGTCGCCGGAACTCAGAAAAGCATGTTGCAGAGAGAAAACTCCCCAAACTCCAGGAAGGGTCGGTAGCTGTTGGCAGGGGCAAGAGAGAGGGGCCAGCTTCTCTACCTAATAGATGAGAAACCTTTGCTTCCTTCTGTGGACAAGCCGGAACGTGGCAGTATTGGCGGGGGGGTGGGGGAGATGGAGCACAAGAATAAAAAGCAAAAGGTATTTAAGCCCCTGGCAACAGCCTCTCACGGTGAAAGGAAGATTTGAGGTTAGAAAGAACAGCAAGATTAGGGGATCATGTATGTTTTAGGTGAAGTCAAAGCATCGAGAAAGTAAGTCTACCACCGCTTCCTGGGGACCTCCACGGTTTGGAGACAAGAATGGTAGGTGGGCCTTTATTATACCGTGTAACTTCCACAAGCACTGCATGCAAGGGGATTCTGGCACGTGGACCCGCTTTACAAATGCAAAAGAAAGGCGGAGGAAGACTACCTGCTTACTGAAAGCACAGAGAGCCAGAGGTAGAATATGGGGTCTGTATGATGAGTCCATCCACTGAAACAGTCGATCTGAGCTAATGGGAGCTCACCAACATGAGCAGGACTGGACAGGAACAAGCATAGGACCAAACTAGTCCCTCTGAACGTGGTTGACAGTGGCAAGGCTGGGGCAGACTGAGGGGCCACTGGCAGTGGCACCAGGATTTGTTCCTACTGCTTGTACTGGCTTTTTGAGAACCTATTCTCTTTGTGCTCAGCCTAGATACAGTAGGGAGGACCTCAGACCTTTCCCAAAGCAATGTGTCTTAACCTCTCTGAGGAGTGAATGGGGGTGAGGTTGGGGGCTAAGTGTAGGGAATAAGAGGAAGGGAGGGAGGGAGAACTTGGATTGGTATGTATAATGAAAAAAAGATAGTTTGTTTCCTTTTAAAAAAGAATATGGGGTCTGATGCCAAGAGTGACATGGTTTCCAGGGGTAGAAATCTTACAGCGGAGTCCCCAGGCTCACACAGAACAGATCTTGCAGGTCATGTCCACCATGCTTGGAAATTCTTTTCCTTTGGGTTCTCCTAAGATGGTCACACTATGTTTGCACAAGTCCTGTAGTAAGAAAGTAGGAGCAAGCCAAGCGAGTCTGATACTGTGTTTGTGGTACAAGCCATTCTTCAAAGGACACCACAGCACTGCAAGCAGAGAGACACAGCTCCGCTGTGCCAGGCTGACTTGGAGGTGAGGCGCTGGAGGAGAAGGGGGAAATGAGGAAGGAAAAAGACCATCATATTCCACCCTGCCCACTGGGGGCCCAATGAGGCCGGAGTCACTGCCTGACTCTTCGCATTCCAAGCTCGATTCTGAAAACTGTGCTTGCAGGTATGTGAAGGCCCTGGATCCTTCAGGTGGGGTACCTTGCTGGTCGGGCATTCTGATGCCTGTATCCTCAAGGCCCTCGCCCTGCAAGAACAGGTGCAAATTACTGTCCAATTTGTTCATACAATATCAAAGGGAATAGAGGAGGTCACCTAGAGTAAACTACACAGTAGACAACAGGCTGGCAGGTGGTTAAGCCCCACCAGCAGAGTGTCTGACCTTGAGCTCCCTTTAAAATCACCCAATCTTTATATTTTTATTTAGTAGAGCTAGGATTGAACTCAGAACCATGCGATGCTACATCCCCAGCTCTTTTTGTCTTTAGTGGGGTGCAAATAACGCTTAGCATCCTTCATGGTGCTTTCGTTGATAATGAAGCTGTTCGTGTTACATACCTGAGCTACACCTGGTGTCACACAGAGACGTTTCCAGTTTATTTTTTTCCCCCGGACAATGCTAGGGATTCCTTTCTGTGTTAGCATGCCATGATCCTCTCAGTAGCTGATTAATTAATACAAAAGAAACACAAGTAATCCTATAGTGAGGATTTATTCTGCAAAGTTCCCGTGGAGTGTCATCAGAGGGTGATCAGACATGTTAGCAGGGAACAGGGATGCTGCTGCTAGACAGAGGAGCTCTGTTTATATGATGCTGAGCAACAAGTGCACCATGGGGCCATGCCTAAAGAATAAAAATTCAAGAGTACTTTAATCTGTCCCTGCCTCCTTGTGTTGATGAGTAAATCTTCTCCCTGACATGTCTCATCTGCTTCAGTAACAAAATCCCCTGTTCCTCACGTGTTCCCAGCAAATAGCAACTCTGTTTGCTTTTAGTGAGAAGTCAGAACACAAGGTAGGCAGGAGAGTGTGTGCGAATGTGACAGCCACACACTCAGCTCACTGAGTTCAGCAGCTGCTGTTGCCCTGCTGCTAGGGAGTGAGACTCCTCACATCACGGCTTCAGCCTCCGTTAGCAGAACGGGGCCCCTTTTGGTCTTCAGGCAGGGAGATGACATAGGTTCCCAGCTCTAAATAAAACTTGGGCTAGGCCAGTAAAAGCACCAGGTTCTCATAAGCAAGCTTCCGCCTCCCCAACCACTTGACACCATTGTTTCTTGCTACCTCTAGGGTCTCTTAAAAAAAAAAAAAAAGGCCAGTCTTCCAATTAGCATACAAAGTAGTTCATTTCATTATGGTGCTTTGTATAATACATTGTTTTAATAGATCTTCTTCCCCTAATCTCTTGCCCTCCAACTTGTACCTTCCTACCCCAGTAATCCCCTTTCTCATGCCAATGAATTCTCTCATTTTAAAAAATTGTATTTTTATGCAGAGGAGTACTTTGCTTGCATATGTACATCACATGCATCCTAGGACACACAGAAGCCAGAAGAGAGTATCAGATCCCCTGGAACTGGAGTTATAGACAGTTATGAGCTACTAAGGGGATGCTGGAACCTGAACCCGTGTCCTCAGAAAAAACAACAAGAATTCTTAGCCTCTGAGCCATCTCTCCAGCCCGGGTCAGATGTATTCTATCCTACCGCCACTTCTCCCTGCCCGGTTCCCTTCCCATCCCGTGACCAATGAATGGACAGAGTCAGGCTGTTTTGTATGTATATTCACTCTGTGATTCAGGAAGTCTCGCCAAACAGCCTCAAGCCCAGAATTCCTCAAATGGAAACATCCTCTAACAGAGAGAGTTTTTTCGCTCATATTTTGGCAACTTTCAGGGTGTCTCAGGGACCACAGGACGGACACAGCTCCAGCAGAATCAGCCTCTCAGCCTTGGCTTTTCTTCCTTCGGAATTTTTAAAGGGTTAAGCTTCCCTCTCTGTCCAAAGCCAGAACTTAAGAAGGGTGGAGCCTCAGACCAGGACATTGGGATGACACCATCTAATCCCTCGACAGCTACCCTATAGCTGAGTGGCTTGGGCAGCCCACTCAACTTTTTCTCTCTGTGCTTTCGTTTCCCACAAGGACGGGGAACGAATGCAGTTCGTGGAAGGCAGTGGTAAGCCTGGTACGCTGCCTGGCTTGCTGTTGAGGGCAGTCCTTGCTAGAAGGTGGGAGAAGAACGAACAACAGGATCTAAGTCCAATGATAAATGACAGGGAGATATGATGCTGCTGGCCTCGATGAAGATGTGGAAAGGCACACAAGCCAAACATGGGTGACTTCTGGAACCGACTGAAGGCCAGGAAAATGATTCAGTCATAGAACTTGGAGAAAGGAAGAGCGCCCTTGAGTTTAGCTCAAGGAGATGCATCGGGCTCTTGTCTGAAATGATAACACGCTTGTATTATGGTAAATCTCAGAGGTTCCCAACCTGTCGGTCGTGACCCCTTTGGGGTTGCATGCCAAATATTTACATTATGATTCATAAGAGTAGCAAAACTACAGTTATGAAGTAGCAATGAAAATAATTTTATGGCTAGGGTCACCACAACACGAGAAACTGTATTAAAGGGTCACAACTTTAGGAACATTAAGAACCACTGCTCTAAGACCATGTAATTTGTTATAATAGTAGCAACAGAAATACTAATTCATCAACTAACTTAAAAAAAAACCTACCCTATCACTGTGCCACCTCCAACAATCTTCTTTCTCCTCAGTTCCCCTAGCTGCTGGATACACTGGCCTTCGTCCCCAACAGCCACCTTCCACAACCAATATGTCCATGATCTAGAACCTCCCCATTTTGACCCCTGTGTTGATACAAGAATAGCAATGACCTGCTTATGCTGGCTCTGAAGATGCTATCCATACAATAACTCAGCAGAGAAACACCAGGAAACTACCGACCAAGGGATCATTTGCCTGCAGTGATATCGTCATTGAGCATCCTGGTTATTCAGTTACATGGTGAGCAGTGCAACACGTGCCCCTTCCTGATAGAGTCTGCGCTGCCAGAGGATGCTCAGCTGGACACTTCGAGTTTTGAGTGCTTGCGCCTCTCTGAAGCTTAAGTGAGCATGTCCTTGCGGTGAGGAGAATTTCCCTTCTATCCCTTGTCACGGGTTAAAAACCTCACAGCTTGTATAAAATAACCACTTGGGGTGGGTGTACTTTTAAGTTGGACTAGTGTAATGTCATCATGCAGTCAACTAAACAGGCTAGATAGATAGATAGATAGATAGATAGATAGATAGATAGATAGATAGATAGATAGATAGATGACAGACAGACAGATAGATACCATACAAGCTGATCAAACAATGTCTTTTGGTTGCAGGAGCTTCATGCCACTGTGACTGAAGACTGCTGAAAGATGAAGTCCTTTTTTAAAGTTGGAATGACTTGAAATCATCAACAGGAACCCCGTGACCTACTTGGGCCCTGAAGGACTCGAGATGACTCATGCTAGGGGTGCTAAGCCTTAGCGCGAAGCTCAGATCTGCATCTCTGCTAGGTGAATAGAGGGAGACCGTGCTTAGTCCAGCGCCTGACTGTGTGGCAGTCACATGGCTGAATGTGCCAGCTACATCCTGAACATGGCTTGGAAGAGGAAGAAAGGGCAACGGAAGAGGCTACTGTGTTCCTACTTCTCTGTTTAAGAAATAGGAGGGCCGTGGGCACAGTCAGGGTTAGCTCTAGGTGTTCCTTCAGAGCCTCTAACTTTGTCTGACGAGAGACCCTGAGACCTAAGACACAGGGCATCTTGCTAGGCTCTTCATCAGCCACCGTTGTCAGTTTTGTCACCTGCTTCCCATACCAATGTTGTTTGATTGTTTACACACCGGCAATGTCCACTAACGCAGTGCCACGCTGTGTTTAACTCTTTGAACCCTGGGACATGTATCCAAAGGCTTCCATTATATAGAGCTGGGTCCTAACGGGTCTTGGCTCCACAGCGACAGCCTTAGGCATCTTTTAGTGATGGTTCTGGATGTTCTGCTTGGGCCACAGTGCTCCTTCCTGCCCCATCCCAAGAAAATTCTTTTGAAACCATGTTCTCTTCCATTTGTCTCAGTCTTCGGTTGACCCAGGGGGCTGTCGGCACTTTTCACTCAGCTGGGCTTCTTGCTCGGCTCCCAAGAGAGCCACTGCCATTGTTAAAGCTCCATGCTTGATTCAGCTCACTTACTCATTCATTAAACAAATATTTTTAATCATCTGCTTTCTGCCAAAGAACAAACAACACTGTTGGTCTAAAACGACCTAACAGGTGAATAATGGATAATTAATTGGCATTTATATTTACTTTGTGCCAGGCTAACCTTAAGCCCTATGTGTGTATAGTTCTTTTAGAACTATAGCTTATCCTTCTATACGATATGTGTAATAGCGATTACATCACATATAAATGTACCTGTATATGTATTCAGTCTTCTTTATACATGGGTTGGTATCAATAGAGCCAACAAATTGGAGATTGAAAACATTCTGAAGATAATTAAATCTGTGCTACAGACACGCAGACCCTTTTCTCTTTGATATTCTCTAAGGCACTTAGTTAATGATTGTTTACATTGCATTAGATGTTCAAGTCATACAGAGATGATTTGACACACATGAGAGGACGTGCATGGATTCCATAAAATAAAGATTGTGATATTTCCGTGGATGGTGAAACTAGTCCCCCAAAGACGCTCCCCGCAGCTCCATGCAGTGTTTCCCCAACAGCAAGACGACAAGACTGAGACACAGAGCAGTCCCACACCATGAACTAGCCACCAGCCTGGCTGTCTAGTCTAAGGAAGAAAGAGTGAAATAGTTCAAGACTTGCTTGGCAGCACAGACCTCACATGCTCAACAGTCACATACGCCCTATGAGGCCGCACATACACAGGGCATGTCCATTGTGGCAGAACTCTGCCTGGTGTGATGGTCCAGAGTCCTGTGACTGGCCATAGAAGCCCCAGGGTATATCTCCTGCTCTGATACTCACCAGCTGGGAGACTTGAAGCAAATTCCCCAGCCTCTCTGAGTCTCTCGGGATATCAATCTACAAAACGTGTTTACTATATATGAGCACCCCCGTGGAGTTTGGGGGAAGATAAATTAATTCTGGGTTGTTTAGGGGTGCCTCACATACAGTAGACACCTGACCTATTAGAGCCCCCGCCTCAAGCTCCTGAAATGATAGGAGGTGGAAACAGCAGAACAAGGAGATAGAAGGTGAGAGGGGCCAGCTTAGGCAGGTCTTAGCTTTGAATGAGTGGAGCCTAAGGGAGCGAGGAGGCCCCAGGGGATCAGCACGTGAGAAACATGCAGACTCAAGGCTGAGGTTTGCTAGGCTAGCCCAGGGCTTGCTGTGAGGCCAGTGTGACTGGAAAGGGGTGTATGGAGCTGAGGACAAAAGCACAGCTTGGGGACATGCTGAAGAACCACACTATGGACCAGGCCATCTGTCCTGAGCATGGGGGAGCACTTGTGGTTTTAAGCAGGAAGTGTTGGCATCTGAACTCACATGTGAAAGTTATCTTGACCAGCTATGTGTGAAGGGAAGACCACAGAGCTGAAGTGACACAGGGAGCCCTGTTTGGGGGGATGCTCGGTTGGTGGGCTGAGGAGAGGGTATAGAGGATGGAGGCCCACAAATTTCATCTCCCAGCCAGCTCCTCATTCGGGAATCTCTTGGACTGGGAATCTTGGCTGAGCGTTCGCCTGGCTCACTCTCTCACTTCCTTAGGTGCTGACTCAGAGATTTCTGTCCTAGTTTCGTTACCAAACACTGTGACAGAATACCGAGACAACAGCAACTTAGGGGGGAAAGGCTTATTTTAGCTCACGGAACCAGAGCGAGGGCCTTTCGTTGTTGAAGGAAAAGCAAGGGACAGGAAACCTCTAGCCACATTCGGTCAAGAGAGAATGTGAATGCTTAACTCTCCTCTAGCTTTCTCCTTTTATACTGTCCAGGACCTTAAGTGCAGGGAATGGTGCCGCTCATAGTGGTTGGGTCTTCCCACCTCGACTAACGAATCAAGATAATTTCCCAGAAATAAACCAATCCCCTTATTAAGACTATTCCCAGGTGAATAGATTGTATCAGGTTGATAAATGAACTGCCACAATCTCCTTTTCAGAATAGGCTTCCTATCCCCCCTTTTCTGGTTTATTTTTTCCCTCCTTATACCGAAATAATTTTTGCTATATTTTGTTAGTATCATTATTGTTCATAAAAGGACCAATATGACATGATAAAGTGGTTTTTGTCACCTGTGTTCCTCACCGAATCTCAAAATTCTACATCACAAAGCATGTTCAAGAAATATTGTAGAGTGAATCAATGAACCAGTGAATGACCAGCATAGGGAGGCAAGGGAGCAGGTGCCGAGACACTGGACTTGAAGAAGGACGTCACTGGCCTACAGCCGCACAGAGCGAGCAGCATAGCCATGCTGGAAGCCAGGCCCCACAGTTCCCGCCCTGTACTCCTTCCTCTATGCTTCTTGGTGCCTCATCTAAATTTCTTCTGTGTTCGCAGGGCTCTCCATGAGTCATCTCTGCTCAGCGGTCTCTTCTCCTCTTGTAGTAGCCATTCTTAACTACCCTTCCCTTCTCTCCAGAATGTGCCATCCCCTTTGGCTGAGCTTTCATTTTCTGCAAACCTGGCCAACTGCGGGGTCTGGATAGTTACTGCATCGTGTGAACAAAAAGGAACAAGATGCCAAGATCAGATCCCTAACCTGTTTTTTTTTACTCCAACCATCTCTCTGGTAAGGTGCAGAGACACTGACTCCAGGGGTGAGGGTGATGGGGAATGCAGAATGGGAAAACCAAACCGGATCATGGTCCTCCCTCAGCCACAGCTGCTGCTGAACACTGGAGGTGGGTGTGAAGTTTGCTCTGGTACCTGTACAGGGACTGGTGGCAGAAACTTCACCAAACCTGTCTTCATGAACAGAAGCAGGGTGCCATAGTCCACTTCCCATGGCTGAGTTGTTTATAAAGGATAGAAGGTGGAACCCAATTCTGAAAGTGGCCTCCTGACTGCATCAAACCTGCAGAGGGACCCACTTTCTAAAGCAGAACCTAAGAGGGGGTTTTTACAGCAGAGGGGTTTCTGCAGCAAGTGAATTCATTAATCCATAGATGCATCAAGATATGCATAGATGCATTCAAGAACCAGCCTCCCCCACCCCAAAGGCCTCACATCTCCACTAGCACATGGCTTGAGGATTATGTTTTCCATCCACGATTTTGGAATCACATCTAAACACAACTTCAGGCTTTCTTCTCATCTGGTAGAGAGGTTCTTAAACCTGGTCACTCCACTCTTCCGCCTCTTCCTGAGAAGCAGAGTGGGCCGCTTCAGCTTGCCTGTTTGCTGTCCACCTCTCACTCTAGCCCACAGCAAAATTTTCCTCTTTATTCTGAATGATCGAATAGTAAAGTACCCGTTTAGAACGCTGGTTGGACTCCAGGCATTTTGCAAACCCGCAGTGCTGCGCGTGCGTATCCCTCCCCACAGTCAGAATACCGACTCAGTGGTAGCCCCAGGTGAGAAGTAAAGTTCGACTCAATCCTAGTGTCTGAATCTAACTCTGAGCTTTTCTTTACCCTGTATACACTTTCCATTCATTCGTTCGTTTTTTTTCGACACATTTTTAGTTGAACCATACTGTGTTACAAGGCCCTTTTCTAAGCACTAGGCTATAGCGGTGAACAGGCAGACAAGGTTCCAGCCTCAGAGAACTAACTTCCCACGCAGGCAATGAGAGAAAAGGTGCTGAACAAGAAAGATCCATCAAGTTAAGCAGAAGATTGACTGCTGCGCCAAAGAAAGCACAATGGTGGCTTCTTGACTGGATGATTGGATGATAGATCGGGACGCTGATGGGATCATGTTGGATACCAAAAATAGCCTCGTGAACACTTTCCTGGGAAGATTGTGTCCCGGTCAGGAAGCGGCGTGGAGAAAGAGAGGGAGGGCATCTGGAAGGGAGGTGGGCGTGGCTGCTCCTGGAGAAACCCCCGCCCCCGTGTCGGGTTGATCCCCACCCCCCCATGACTTGTTCTGCAGACACAAAAGGCTGACAGAGGAGGCCTTTTGTGACACAGCAAAGAGCCAAGGCTCCCCTCCCCCCGCAGCATCACCTGTAAAATTTCCAAGCACTTGTCTCTGTTGTTTCAGTGCAGCCGGTGCCCGTCCACCAGCTCCACCCACAACCTAACAGGATTCCCGTCCCGCTGCTCACCTCGCTTCAGACTGGGAAGTTGATTGGCTCTTCCACACCGCTGCCACTCACAGCCTCGCTGTGGCTACAGCCCTCCTAGCTGGGACTCTGGGAAAGTTCACTTCCTCTTTTGACATCTTAGCATGTAGGAATCATTCCAGATTTGGTGGTTCTTCAATTTCCTCTTTTGTTTCTTCTAAAAAGTGTGACCTGGGGGAATCTACAGGTTCAGCGAGGGTTAAAGGATCAGACGTAAGGGTTTTTATGAACTTCACTGAGTCCTCAAAGGCAGAGAAACGGGAATCCCTCTGATATAACAGAGCACACCAGAGCATGGCATACGGATTTCTGCATTTCCAGGAAGCCCCTGAAATATCTGCTTACAATGTAATGAGCCCTTGTCCCTCTTCTAGAGCATTGAATGGGCCAGAAGTCAGAGGTAGGAGAGGCAGCCAGAGGAGGTCAGCAGGGGAACCTGGCTTCATACTTATTCATCAGCAGAATCCCTCTAAGTCGTTATTTTGTTTGAACTATGTTTAATTTTTTTCTATCTGCAGAGGTAAAACATAGTCATTATGGAAATGTAATCAAAATACAGGTGAGTAAATAAGCATAATACTAAAATGCTTGCATTTCCTTTTATTAAAAGAGAAAACTTTCTCACTACTTATAAATATTTGTGTGTGTGTGCGTGTGTGCGTGCGTGTGCGTGCATGTGCATACGTGTGTGTACGTGTTCGTGTGCGTGTGTGTGCCATCTATGAAGATACCTGTGTAAACCATAAGAAGTTATTAGATCCCTTAGAACTGGAGTGACAGGTGACTGTGAGACCCTGACATGGGTGATGAGAATCAAGCTTGGGTTCTATGGCAGAAAGGACTTTTAACTGCTGATCCATCTCTCCAGCCTCAAACGGTCTCACTTTTTAAATGAGACTACACTTCTCATGCCGTTCTTTATGGACTCTAGAAAAAGAACAACTTCCGACAGCTGTAATTGCCCTAACTTGGGCAAACAACAATTCATGAGTCTGCAGAACTCAGAACCAGACGAGAGTCAGAGAGCCACCCAGTGTGAGTCGCCGCTTTTCTATAGCCAGATAAGCAGAGGCATTACCTGACAAGGCAACAGCTGATGAGGCATGACACAGGAGCTGTCTATGATTCGCTAATGCTCAGCTGTTTAGGATTGGCTGGGGAAAAAAGCACTCAGGCTTCAGTTTGTCCACACAGCAAGTTACGGTGCAGTTTGCTTCATAGGAACTCAGCGAACAGAGGTAGCCGCTAGCTCACGGCCTCTGCTTATTTAATTTAGCACCCCTGCAGGGCATTTTTGAATGCTGTTTCACAGAGCCAACATATTGTGAGCAGCTTTCCTCGTGATGGAAGGCCATCCCAGAGCAGTTTTTTAATGGCTGCTGAGCGTCCTGCAGAATCCAGGTACCAGAATTTATTTCAGCGATTCCCTCTGCTTGGGTATTTAAGTTGGTTCCAAGTTTCATTATTGCAACTCAGAAACAAGCTTTCTTTTACCTCAACGGCTGCACACAGCTGTGATTATTTCTTCGGGCTAGGTTGCTAGATGTTGATGTGCTGGATTGAGGACGTGAGCCCTTTATGTTTTGTCTACGTCTCACCCCGCTGCTCTGACAAAGACGGCTTTCATTTGGCTCCTGCTCATTGATCACAGAGGTGTGTCTTGTCACTTTGTGACATTTCCTCCTGTCACACTTCCTTGGGTGCCCGTTTAACCTGTCTCCCTGGGGATGATGGAGGATAGGTATTGTTAAAATTCCTTCCTGGGAACACGTAAACAGCTACCTCCTCCTCCTCTTAAGGTCCCAAAGGCAAACCAAGGTGCAATGCCACCAAAATTCATTCTGGGAAACCTCTGAGTTTATTAGGGGTTAGCTTAGTGGTGGAACAATGACTATGGGGTTGTGGACATAAGTAATCTTAAATAGCCACACTGAGAGATCTGCACCCAGCACGAAGGATGAACCCCCTGGACTGCAAAGATGAAACCATGCTCCCTTTGCTTCCCCTGCTCATATACTTGAACCCCTCTCTGAGGTCACATGCAATTCAGGGCGGAATTGTATACAACTGATTGAGAGGAGTGTCTGGGTACTCCCTATGAGAATCCAATGACCCTCCCTGCCCCTCCTTCTGTAAGGTTCTTCTATAGTTAATGAACCGAGTTGTGGCAATCTTCTGAAATCAGGCACATCTGATCTGTAAAGACGGGGCAGCTTGTCCACCAGGGTAACACTGCGCAGCAGAAGGGCAGGCATTAGTCAGGTGCATCTGTTGGAGGAGAGGCCGCTTGTTCACCCCAGCTGCCCAGAACCAAAGTAATCACACAGAAACAATATTATTTAAATCACTGCTTGGCCCATTAGTTCTAGCTTTTTATTGGCTAAGTCTTACATCTTAATTTAATCCATTTCTATTAATCTGTGTGTCGCCACGTGGCTCTGGCTTACTGGCTAAAGTTCCAGCGTCTGTCTCTGGCAGGGTTACATGGCTTCCCTCTGACTCTGTCTTCTCTCTCCCAGCATTCGGCTTAGTTTCTCCCCTGGCCTAGCTCTGTTCCTCTATAGCTCTGCTGTAGGCCCAAAGCAGTTCCTTTATTTATCTAAGATAATCACAGAATACAGAAGGAAATCCCACATCATGTATCAGGAAAAGCCCTGTGAAAACCTTAGCATGCATATGGCTTATACCACACATGTCCATTATAAATGTTCATGGAACAAGGTTGCATGTGATCAAGAAAATGCTGTGCCTGTCCAAGTCCTGGTACATGTAGCACAGAGGCTTATAGACCCTGGGGCCATACCAGCCTGAATTGGAATGCCAACCCTGACTTGGGCATAGCTCCCTCAACTTCAATTTTCCCAGTTGGGAAATGGAGTCATTATATATCACATCCTGATGAGGGTCATGGAAAATCAAATGGAATTAGGGGGGGATAAACATAAAGCATGGAGCACATACTACTTAGGGTTTTCATGAAATAGGCAATGATTTGAGTTAACATAGCAAACTTTATTTGAGGCCCTTGAGAGGCCCATGAAACTGCTAAGGCTGATTTGTGCCAGCACAGCAGCTAATCTCATAGGCAGAGATGCCCATGTTAGTTAATTTCCCGCAGTGTTTACTGTGTTTTGTGTTTCATAACTCAATGCCACTTTACGTTTCCTGGGAAATTTTATTTGACTTACTAGGCTCTGCTTTCATAATGCCTGCCCTCGGGAGCCCACAACATGGCAAGGGGTAGGGGTGGGATAAGCCCAGGCTTGACCAGCAGACCAGAGGCTCTCAGCTGGTGACCCTGGGGAAACTGTGCATCCCGTGGTCTCCCCAAAACCTCGCACTCAGAGCTCAGGTGGATCCCAGGTCTCTCAAGCATCGGAAGACTTGCCGGGCAATTTTCATAGAAAGGTGGGCCTGAGACTGCAGGTGGACTCTGGAAATGCTAGACTTGCCATAAATTGGTCTTTTGAGGACTTTTAGAATAAAAGGGAACGTTTGTGTCAGGCTCGAAGCCATCCCACGTAGCACACAGCCTCAGGATGTGGTAACGCTTCACAACTGTGCCCCCGCTCCCCTCCCCCACCTTAGCTCTTATCTGGCTCCCACATAGCCCAGCCTCGCAGAGCTATGTGTGAGTCAGAGCACATTCTCCCAGCTCTGGACTTCTGAATGAACTGTGGGTTTTCATTTGTTTTATTTTGGACATTCTGAGTCGTTCCCTATGCCAACCACTCCGTTAAACATCACCTTATTCTCAATTACTACGGCTAAATCTTCCAAGCCTCCCAAAAGATGATGAACAACAATGTACACCCATTTCTGTCCTGGCTGAGGTAAATATTCTGCACCTCTTTGTTTCAGATCTTTGTTCTAAGAAATAAAACTTTATAGATATGGTAGAATTCCTTTCCTTATAATTTTTGCTAAACCTTAGCGGGCCTTTGTCCCCTCCCATTTTTATCCATTTTCTACAAATGTAAATCGTCATAAAGCACATATATAGAAATGTTTGCTTAATCCTTTTCTCTATGGTGAAAAACCCAGTATGCAATCTGTGTCCTTCGCAAATGCGTATATGTACCATTCTGTTTGCCATTGGCACTTTGCTGGATGGTGGATGTCTAGGAGGGTTTCTCTTTGATGCTGAAATTTCATGACCCCGGACAGGAATTCATTCCCCCTCCAGCTCCAGGCAGCTGTCAGTCACTCCAGCGTTTGTTCCTATGAGTCTGCCTATGTTGGATAACTCATCTGTGTAAACTGTGCAGTGCCTGTCCTTCTAAAACAGGCCTATTTCACATATCACCGTGTCCTCAATGCTACACATGGGACAGAGTCTCCACTTTTCAAGGCCGAGTCACATCCACCCATGTTGTTCACTGAAGTTTCATTCTCAACAGCCAAGGATTGGAAGAAGTCAAAATGTCTCTTGACAGATGAAAGGCTAAAGATCACACACAGTGTGTACATTGGATTATTGTTTCCCCTTTCTCTTTAAGTTTAGTATCTGTCTATAGAGGTGCTATTGTTTGCTATCCATAGACAAAGGCAAGTTGTCTAAACTGAACTAGCACAGCGACTGGTACCTCACAAGAGAGCTGGGAGATGTTTTCAGTGAATGCTGGAAGCAAAGGGCATATCGACAAAAAGGAGACTCTGGTAGCGCTCCTGCAAAGCCACCTGTGTATTCTTGGATACGAATAATTTTATAAGACATTTTACTGCACTTGCATTTTGACTGTGACTCTTATCAGATCAGTTTTTCAAAAGTTTTAGATTTTGGAGCATTTTGGAGGTTTTCAGATTCGAGGTGCCCGGCCTGGACAATGTGTCTGATTTGTGTGTTAGGTACCCTACTAATTCCATGAAGTGGAAGGTTAGGAGAGCGAGAAATAGGAGCTTCAGTGCAAGATAACACAGCATGAAATAATCGTTATGTCTCCAGAAGTACTCGAAGACGCTGCCCTGCACTTTGAAAGCCCCCTCTCTTCCAGACCAGGCTGCCGGTTGCAGCGGCTTCTACAGACAAAACGAGCTCAGTGCCCACTCTTGGAGGCCGCGTGTTCATTACTAAAGGACACTTAAATGGAAAACAGCCCAGCAACCGGAATCAAATGTGCCCTTGGGGAAGAAAGTGGAATTCTGGGCTATGCCACACCAGTAAGGCCATGAACCAAAGCCTCAATTTCATGGACTCCTGAAGGGCTGCTCATGGGGAAAAGAGGAAATTATAAAGTCACAACAGAAGGCTGAAACTGAAGATTGACCTCATCAGAAAACCCAAGATCGTTCCAGAGCTAGTAAAAACCACACTTGATGCTTTGCACAGTCTTTAAGAGGTGGAGTGGAACTGCCCTGTCTTTTCAGTGTGGTATGGGTACTGCTTTCTTTTCAGACCACACACGTGGAAAGGGAGAGGGCCACTTGAAGAACTGTAACAAGCACTACTTTCATGAGGTGCTAAGATCACTGGCAACAATAACAGAGCATCACAGAAGTACCTGCTGCCAGCAGGGGAGGAGGCTGCTTTCCCTTTGTGGCCTTTCTTTTCCCAACCCTAACCTTCAGCCTAATTGAGAAACCCATGCAGACAAATCCTAGTTCAGAAACATTCTACACAATACTGCGTAAGTGCTCCATGGCCTGTCAAGGTCGTCAGACACAGGGAAAGTCAAGAGGAACCCAGGAGATTTCTTAGTTTACATTTCTATTATTGTGATTAGCACCATGGCCAGCAGTAACTTGTCAGAGAACAGGGTTTATTTCAGCTCACAGCTCACAGTGCATCATCAAAGGAAACGAGGGCAGATCCCGAAGCAGAAACCTGAGGCGGGAACCGAAGCAGAGACCGCAGAGGAACTCTGCTTACAAGCTTGTTTCATCTGGGTTGCTCAGTAACGTTTTTATACAGTTCAGGACCGTCTGCCGAAGGATGGTATCACCCACAGTGGGCTGGACTCTCCTACATCAATTAGCAATCAAGAAAATGCCCACTGCCACACCCACACACCAACCCAACGGAAGCATCCCTCCAAATGACTCCAGTTCGTGTCAAGCAGACAAAGGCTAGTCAGCAGAGTGATGAGGACATGGGATGTAGGACCCGGGAACAGAAAAGGGATGGTGGGTAAAAGCTAGAGAAATCTGAGTAAAGTGTTGATTTCGGGTTATATTAATCTACTAATACTAACTAATCCAAGTGTTATAAAGGATGCTGATAATGAGGGGGAGTGGTGTCTGGACAGTGCATGAGAATGCCACACCCTTTGCAAATTTTTAAATTTTTAAAACAGCAAAAACACGCATTTTTAAAACAAAAAGGTTATTTTAATGAACAAGCTGAGGTGGTAAAACTATATTGGTCTTTGCTATAATATTCTTTCAAGTTTGTTGTAGACTTGAAGCCACAGAGCTCTGGTCTTCTAATCCTGCCTGTGTCTCCTCTCCAAGGCCAAGGTTCTCTACAGGATAGGCCACAGTTGCTGTCTGTAGACTCCAGGAAAGCCCACTGGCGAGATCATTGTGACTCCATAGTCACCTTTGCATCATTAGTGTGCCTCCAGGTTCTCCCCGAGCTCAGAGCACCTACTACCCCTCCATAGACCTGACATCTAAACATGTCGCTTGCTCTTTATAATGAACTCTTTGGTCAGAAGGCAGCGCTTTATTTATTCCTACCCTCCCATTGGGACTGGTACATAGCAGACACTAACCGTCATCCACTCATCCATCCATCCACCCACACATCATGCCATCCGTCCATTCATCTATCTTCCACCTATAGATTCACCCATCATTTTATCTCTTCATTCATCTACCCAACACTTACCTCTGTGTCCATCTATGCATTCGTACACATACCCATCTATTCACCCATTTATTTTCTTACTACCTATCCATCAACACACCAATCCATCCATCCATCCATCCATCCATCTATTCATCCATCCATCAACACACCCATCCATCCATCCATCCATCCATCCATCCATCTATTCATCCATCCATCCATCCATCCATCCACCCGCCTAGGCAGCCAGCAAATACCCCCTAGGGTCTTCACTATCACCTTTCTCTGGGCTCTGTGGATAGAAAAGAAAGCTATACACTAGCTATATGTTCTAGTGGGAACCGTGGACAGTGGAAATAAGCAAGCTAGTGAGTAAGAGCAAGCTACTCCGTGAGGTTTCCCCAGGGGGACAGGAGCAAGCATCTATCCACCACAGACAGGGCACCACAGTAAGGAGCTCACCCAAGTCCTGAATGGAGAAGCAGCATATTGGGCTTCTTGGAAATGCACAGGTGAGAGGTCACTCACGGGGGTGGGTGACCCCAAAGCAGCTGCACCACCTGAAGGTCTCACCCCCAGTGAATGAGAACTCCCCTGCAGCTGTAGACATGGCACCTCCCTTTCGGTGACCCTTCCAGACTCTATACTCTATCAACTCCTAAGACCATACGCAACTATGGAAAGGAATATCCAGCTATCTGGAGGGTGCTGGAGGGAGGGGCTGAGATCTCAGGTGTGGGACTGATGACTCCCCTTGTCTGGGGGAGAGCCAATAGGTTGACTCTGAAGGCTCTCTGCCAGCAGTCCCAGTACTGTGACGGAGATGGCCCTGGGTGCTATGCTTAGGGGACCATGTTCCACAATAAAGGCAAACAGAGTAGTATCCCAGAGGGCTGCGTTAAAGGGAATATCCAGATCAACTCACAAGAAGGTGGTATTTGTTGTTTTTGTTTGCTTGCTTGCTTTGTTGTTTGTTTTGTTGTTAGTGGCTCTGGTTGCTCTTTTTTTAAAATAGGGATTTTTTTTATAATTTCTTTAATTTTTGAGACAAAATAATCCCATCATTTCCCTATGCCTTTTCCCCCAAGCCTTCCCATATATCTCTCCTTGCTTTTCTCTCTCTCAAATTTATGGCCTCTTTATTCATTAATTATTGTGACATGTGTGTATATATGTGCATATATTTATATATTCCTAAATACAATATGCTCAGTCTGTGTAGTGTTACTTGTATGCATGTTTGTATTTGAAAAGGGCTGACCATCTGGAATTGGGTAACCGAGTGGTGTCCTTAGGGTTTTTTTTCACAATTTTATTGGTTAATTTTGC